>NC_052511.1:36567090-36627090 GCF_014356525.2 Nilaparvata lugens | reverse complement strand
CACCATGGGACCCCATGTAAACGCTCGACAAACTCACTGCATATGAATGCAAACTTCCTGTTCAATCGGAACTAGCGGCCGACATTCTTGTTGCCGGTAAAATACAAATTGAATGGAAAGAACAAGTTGAATAAAGCAGAAATTCTAACAAAAATGAGGAAATAGTTTTGTTTTATGATAAGTTGAAAACTATTTCGGCATGATCATCATTTGAATATTGAGCTATAGCACAGGTACACTCTCAAATTAAAACTGTGGAGCATTCATTAGGTAATAGAAAAGTTATATAACCTACCAAACATTATTTCTTGGAATGTTTCAAATAATAATAATAATGCTGATCATTTGAAATATTATGTAGGTAGTGATAATTTAAAATAGACTGTGATAATATTATAATTCATAATTCATATTATAATTTATTATATAAATTATAATATAATAAAATCTTAGAAATGAATACTGCTCGTACAAAGCTAGTCATAATATCATATTATGGGTTCTACGGCCTTTTCATGTTCTGTAATCATTTAGGCTACCACAAAATATTCGCGGTTTGACAGACAAAGGCCCGGTTTAACAATAACCTCCTATTAAATTTTAACCGTAGTGTTCAAATGCCACGAGAACCAATCAGAGAAGCATTCTCTTCGTAAAAACCTACTCTGTTCTCGTGGCATTTAATCATGGTTAAATTCAGCAGGCTATTGTGCAACCGGGCCAGATAATTTAAAAAAGGGGATTTTTTCAATAACAGAGTGATTTAAATGAAAAATCATTGTAATTCAGACATAGATTGTATCATATATATGTGATTGTTGATTATTGATGTTGACTTCGTTTTTTGTATTTTAACGTGGCCGAAACAAATATTGTAGGTACGGTAACGTGTTTTTGTGGTGATAAAATAATGTAAATTATTCAAATTTGAAGTAGCACGTCAGTTTTGGATTTGAAGCTAACATATCACTTTAATATTGCATTTTTCATCTTTTAATGTTTTAATAGAGTAAAACTATCTCTTTTATGTAGAGTAAATATGTCTTTTAAAAAGCTAAAATCGTGATGCTAGTTAATAAGCGTCTACCCCTAACAGTTGCTGCAAGTCTGTCAGGTAGGCAACTCTATGTCAGCTTACCACCTCTTGTTCCAATAGAGGACCATAATACACCATCAACCAAATATTGTAAAACATTCCACCAAATTTGACCCAGTTGCACAAAAGCCTGTTAAATTTGAATCATGATTGAACGAGAAACTGAGTTTCTCAGGCCAAGTTGCATAAAAGCCTGTTAAATTTTTATCATGATTGAATGCCACGATAAGACAGAGAAGGCTTGTTTGAGATGATAGCTTCTCAGATTGGTTCTTGTGGCATTTGATTATTGTACGGTTGAAATTTAACAGAACCTTTGTGTAGAATAATAATACAAAATTTAAAATTCAACAGGCTTTTGTGCAACCAAACCTTTGGGTAATAGGTGGTTAGCGAAAAGTCTCTGCTAAAGCTGGCACGACTGAAATAATTGAGAAACGACTCGAGATCCAGTCTCTCACGTGTGTTTTCAAATGATGACACTCAGATTAGGTTTCCCAGTCTCGAAGTATCCGATACTCAAAGCCCCCGTTGCACAAAAGCCTGTTAAATTTCAACCATGATTGATTAAAATAATGCCACAAGAAACAATCAGAGAAGACTCCTTCCAAAACAGCTGTCTCTGATAGGTTCTAGTGTATTTTTAATCATGATTAAAATTTAAGAGGCTTTTGTGCAACCGGGCTTGAGAGATTAGTTGATCAGCGACTCGATAGGCTGGTCGCCAAGCAACTCGAGTATTCTAATAAAGCTGGATTTGCACACAACAGTGACAGTGAAAAAAAAATTATAATTCCCATAAGTTTTAATGGGATTATTCATACTCATTCGGCCGGGCTGAGTGGGAATAGTCTAATTGGAACTCGTAAGGATTATATTTTCACTGTTCTGAGGGCGAACCCAGCTCGAAGAAGAGAAAACCTAAGCGCTGATTGTATTTTCTATGCTTGGAGTAAGATTAGGAATTGGAGTGGATTAGTGTAAACACGAACGAGCACACGTTCAATATTATTTAGTTTTTTTTTTTTTTAGAAAATTAGTGAAATTCCCAAATTATGCAATCATAAATTTCAGCATCTCAAAAAAATCTTGATGAAAATAAAGGGCCCCATACACTAGGTAAATTGGATCGGCGACCACAGTGTATGTGGGTAATTGGCGAACCGCGAACCAAATTCGTGACGAATTTGGTCTTCAATCTGGATTAAAAACTTTGTTCGGTTCGTCCGCAAGGGCGATATATTCTATCTATAAATATATTCAATATATTTTCTTCCCACAGCAGCAACAAACTTTGAAAGACTCATCTCTAGACCACGAAATACACTGAAGTGACGAACGGTTGTTCGCTCTCCCCACTAGGTACAGTGTGTGGGACAAATCCTACACGAACTTGGTTCCCCGAACCAAGTTCCTAGTGTATGGGGCCCTCAAGCTGATAATTACATTTTCATGTCATTCATGTTCCTACAATCAAAATGTTAAAAAGTACATATTCAATTTTTAATTTGACATCAGAAAGATGTCTCTCATTCGGCGTTCTCAGCATTTGTTATGGAAACTCTGGAATAAGGAACAAGCCACATCAGGTGTTTTCCAGACGAGTCGGTAGGGCAGGAAGCTCGTCAATTGGCTGATTATCATTAGATTCCCGAACGCCAACCCAATCGGAGAGTTTCCTGCCCTGCCGACTCGTTTGAAAAACGGCTCATGTGGCTTGACCCTAACAGTGTAGCAAATCTTGGGGAATGTTGGTAATTTGGTTTTGAATGCTTTTACTTGCTTCATGTATTTTTGTAGGACGTATATGGTGCACCCTGCCTTCAAGATAACCCACGGTGCTACAGCGAGGTCCACGTTATAATGGCGCATTAGTGAAGAAATAAGATGGGATATCAACGTTGCCGATTCTCTGCGATGCCACAGCATCTGTAGACAATATCTCATACCGGTATTTATTTATTATTTGTTGTACAAAATACTAAAATCATAATATAATTATGACATTGAAGGAAAAACTAGGCTGAGATTGTACTATTTTTCTCCAAAAATTTTGATAAAAAGTTAATGTTGTCCAAAGGTTGAGGTTATGATATTATCACACACTGCTTCGTCACTTGATTTTTGGTCCAAGAATAAATATGTAATATTCTTGTTTAAATAATCAATTATATTTTCTTCTACCAAAAATATTTTGCAATGATTAAATAATAAATTTTCATAATTGAGATTGAATATTTTGTTAATCATTAAATTTCTACATCGTTGAACAACAATCTGGCAATATAGTGGAGCTACAAAAAAGGATGATAGATTGTCTATCTGCTTTGTGGAATGATAGATATAAGGATAGCAACATCATTGTTGATCATGAATTACTGCCATTATAACGTAGACTTCACTATAGACACTACCTCCGTAAACAAAGCCATAGTGCATTCTGGTGACGTCAGCACAGGTAGGGCTACTCACCTCCTCCTACACCAATAAAAATACTATCTCACATTTGTTGATTTTAGCTGATCTATATCAATACACCAATAAAAACACTATCTCACATTTGTTGATATCAGCTAGTATTGATGTATTGATATAGATCAGCTGAAATCAACAAATGAGAGATAGTGTTATCTTATTGGTGTAGGAGCCCTACCTGTGCTGAAGTCACCAGAATGCAATATGGCTTTCTTCACGGAGGTAGTGCTATAGACCGGTTTCACACCTACACAGATTGTCGGGCAACTTCATTTTTATCGGCCAACACTCAGTTTTTCTCTGATTGGCTGAGAATCAGCTGTTAATGAGAATCAGCTAATTTATAGGACTTCAAATGTGACAATGCTGTCGAAAAATGCTTCAATGTTAGTGTCCATTACGAACTGCTTGTTAAAAATCACTTTTGAACGCATAAGTAAATTACAACATGGCAGTCTGAATTTTGTAAATAAATAATGTTATTAGCTTCTAATTACATTTGTAAAGCGCTTTCGGACACTAGGCCCTTCCTTAATGGACACTCTCAGTTCTATTGCACAATCTCACACTCTCAGTGTTGAGGAAGGACCTAGTAGGTAGTGTCCAAAAGCGCTCCACAAAATGAATGCTTTAATTTCAAAGTGATCTAAGTGCCAAATGTTAAATTTTTGGAAAACCAATAAAAACACTCCAATTAAAAAAAACCGGTATTTATTTATTATTTGTTGTACAAAATACTAAAATCATAATATAATTATGACATTGAAGGAAAAACTAGGCTGAGATAGTACTATTTTTCTCCAAAAATTTTGATAAAAAGTTAATGTTGTCCAAAGGTTGAGGTTATGATATTATCACACACTACTTCGTCACTTGATTTTTGGTCCAAGAATAAATATGTAATATTCTTGTTTAAATAATCAATTATATTTTCTTCTACCAAAAATATTTTGCAATGATTAAATAATAAATTTTCATAATTGAGATTGAATATTTTGTTAATCATTAAATTTCTACATCGTTGAACAACAATCTGGCAATATAGTGGAGCTACAAAAAAGGATGATAGATTGTCTATCTGCTTTGTGGAATGATAGATATAAGGATAGCAACATCATTGTTGATCATGAATTACTGCCATTATAACGTAGACTTCACTATAGACACTTCCTCCGTGAACAAAGCCATAGTGCATTCTGGTGACGTCAGCACAGGTAGGCCTACTCACCTCCTCCTACACCAATAAAAATACTATCTCACATTTGTTGATTTTAGCTGATCTATATCAATACACCAATAAAAACACTATCTCACATTTGTTGATATCAGCTAGTATTGATGTATTGAGTATTGGTGTATTGATATAGATCAGCTGAAATCAACAAATGTGAGATAGTGATATCTTATTGGTGTAGGAGCCCTACCTGTGCTGAAGTCACCAGAATGCAATATGGCTTTGTTCACGGAGGTAGTGCTATAGGCCGGTTTGCGGTTTCACACCAACACAGATTGTCGGACAACTTCATTTTTATCGGCCAACACTCAGTTTTTTCTCTGATTGGCTGAGAATCAGCTGTTAATGAGAATCAGCTAATTTATAGGACTTCAAATGTGACAATGCTGTCGAAAAATGCTTCAATGTTAGTGTCCATTACGAACTGCTTGTTAAAAATCACTTTTGAACGCATAAGTAAATTACAACATGGCAGTCTGAATTTTGTAAATAAATAATGTTATTAGCTTCTAATTACATTTGTAAAGCGCTTTCGGACACTAGGCCCTTCCTTAATGGACACTCTCAGTTCTATTGCACAATCTCACACTCTCAGTGTTGAGGAAGGACCTAGTAGGTAGTGTCCAAAAGCGCTCCACAAAATGAATGCTTTAATTTCAAAGTGATCTAAGTGCCAAATGTTAAACTTTTGGAAAACCAATAAAAACACTCCAATTAAAAAAAACAGTTCTTTATTTACTGCATTATTATTTTAAGATAATTCATGAATGTAAAAAGTGTCCATGTTTTTAAAACGATATAACTAAAACAATCATAGAGTAAAAAATAAAAAAGGACTGGTTAGCAGAAAGATCCAAGTCCGAGGTTCTTCCAAATGGGTCTGTCCTAAAAACTAACCTCATTCTTGGGTTACTTCCATTTTTCGACCTTTTCTCCTTTCAAAATATTTATTTTCTTCTGTTGAAAATGCTACATCACCTACATCACCCATTATATAGATATTAATATAATTATTTATATTAAATTTAATAGAAATAGAAACCTTCTGTAACCTAGCTCTCTGGTAAACGAACTCACAAACAGATGACAGCCTGCCAGCTGGTGGGATGGAGTGAGTTAGATCACTTGGGAAACCACTGCCACTGGACATAGACACAGCGCATTCTATGAGAGGCTATGAAAACTAACAGAAAATGATTTGGAACATAGATCATGTAGAAGGGCATTGGCATTGGTACTTAGATCACTTTGAAACGAAAAAACAAGAAATTTTTTTTGTCACTTAGATCGCTTTGAAATGAAAGCATTCAAATGTAAGTAGAAGCTATCAATAGCTTTTATTTATAAAAATCAGACTGCTATGTTGTAATTTATGTGTTCAAAAGTAATTATTAGTTATATCATCATCCTCATAAAATTAAAAAGCTCTCATCGCTATTAGTCCAGATTAATAATAAACGGCAAATGTCAGAGGCGCCATGTTGAGGCATTTTCTGCCCATCCTGGGGTGTCGTCAAAATTTTCACAAGTACTATTTTCAGTGTAAATATTGTACACTATACACTATAATACTGGTAAGTACTATCATAGAGAAACAATAGCGTAAGTAGATATCCCTAACTTAAGCCGATTACTGTCGATTTTTAATGTTTTGACCGGGTAAGAGTGTATGAACGGCACAATATCAGAGACTACCAGCGTCATAAAGCTTCACGGGAAAGAACTACGTGGATTATCGGCATGAGATAACAGTAAAAGTTGCGACATAATCGCCCTCCACCATGGGATATCTACTCATACTATTGTTTCTCTATGGTACTATACAGTGTCTACACTACTGGGAAGTAGTAGAAAATTGCCTTACAAAATTTGTACATTGCAGACAGACAGACAGACATTAACGAGAGAGAGAGTTGATGAACAAAAATAAATAAATAAATAAAATAATAATAAATAAATAGAAAGTAAAATTACCAGAATCAAATTTGAAGAACCATCAAATGCATAATATCTTCCATGCATGTCAACTATATATCAGGAGTCTGTAGTGGTCCTGTAGTATTTAACATTATTGAATTTCCAGCAATCCAGTATTTTCATGTCTTCTATCAACGTCTCATCTTCATGAAATCAATCTTGAAGGATAGCACACTATAAAAAAATAATATAGAAATATGAAATTAATGAGGGGAAGGATTAACAATGATTAAGGATCAATAATTAACATAATAAATAACATCTGTTGTATTCTCCTATACACGTATACAAACATTAAGTTCAAAATTCCATACAATCATCGATCTAATCTAGAGTTTTTGCCAATGAAAACCGCTATGGTAGACACTATTTTGAATTCTATACTGAATATCTGTCAAATACAATAAGAGAATGTTAATGATCATTGGTAAATATCAATTTCACATTATTCTAACTCCTACAACTCCTACACATGTTATAAATATATAATATACTTCTTCAAATCAAATATCACATTTTCTTTAAAGGGTTAATACGTCTATATTTATAGTGAAAATCGACTACATTCATAATTTTTGTAAATAATTACGTTATAGAGAAAGTAGGCCTAAGATATGCATTAGGGATACAGGTAAAGGTTGTAGAAGGTTTTATACTAGATTGTTTCTTTTGGATAAAGTTTAGTAGAAAGTTATCCACGCCATAAATGTAGGTCCCATAAATTTGTTCGAAGTTTTTGAAAAAGTTGAAAAATACCTCATTTTACCACATCTACATGCTTTTAGTGTATACATATTTTGAGAAGGATTAAGGGTTAGTTAATAGTTTACTAAACAGATATGTGATTGAAATATGAGTTCCAAAATAATACTTCTGTACTTTTTGTGAGTAGTATCTTGCGTAGCAGCATAGAGATCCCGGGTTCGAACCCCTCTCATTACCAAACGTTTTTTAACCAGATCACTCCCGTGTTATCGGATGGGCACGTTAAACTGTCGGTCCCGGCTGAAGTATGACAGTCGTAAGGCCTATTGACGGCTTAAATTATATATTCAGGCGGTGGGACCTTCCCGAAAGGGACTTCCCACCAACAAAAGCCATACGAATTTACTTTTTTTGTTCACTTGTAACTTGTCATGTTATACTTTTGTTAATATTTTGTATGAATTTCGAGTGAATAAAATTTTATTTGATATAGCATATAGCAATCATCGTCGGCTACTTTCTTTGAAGTGACAGAAAAATTTTAAATCTTGTTTAGAAAAGGCCCATATCCAAGTTTCAATATAATATAGTCGTGCAGTAAAGGTCGTAAAGTTAATTGATTTTATGGAAATTGCTTTCATTAAATGGATTCCCACACGTTAAATGTAATTTCTACATTGATAGATACAATATCATCCCCAACTATGAAGATTGGGGAAGGAACAACAGGCTTAAAGCCCAAAACTGTTCCTTTCCCAAATTTGGATAGAAATTTCCCAAAAATAGGTTGTCTAAGTTCTAGGTTGAACTTACAATATAAATATTATCTTCAGTTGAATATCTTTGTATTGAATTGCGATATTATTGAGATCAATAATAATAATAATGCAATGATATAAATGTAACAATATTATAAATATTCAATGAAAATAATACCACCAATGGAAAACATATCCTTACCAGTTTTGATTGTTGAGTTACAATCAGTTATTCGTTCCGTCTTCAAACATAATCGGCCACTATTTAATAGAAAATATTGTAGGGAAGAGATTGTTCAAACACATATAGTTTGAAGCAAGCGACTTCAAGGAGTGCAAATAACCTCTTTTGAACCAAAACCAAACTTGAAGTAAGCTCCAAGTAGTGTTCATGGTATTGCTTACTCAAACTAGCCATTCGCTACGTTTAGTTACGTCTTGCAATTTTTAACCATAGTTTGGAGTGAAAATCTTCAATATTCTTCAATAAAATTCGTTATTTATAACACTGTGTTAAGGTATGCACATGACATTATATTGTATAAAAAAGCTCTTTCTGAAATAAAAAAAAAACAAAAGAGAAAAACATGATTTTCTACACTGGGAGTGGGAAAAATTTGAACAAACTTTCACAAAAGTAGCTTACTTAAAACAGTAACTAACAGTATCTTACTTAACATATTAACTAAACTTATTTTACAATTATTGTAAAATTCAGTATATGAGTAAACTTATTAGCTCGAGTAAACTAAAACTTATTTTTACTTTTGTAAAATTCAGTAGGTATCTAAGTAATGACTGTACAGAGTTGATTGTTTAAAAATAAGAAATATAAATTAATCACAATATAACAAAGCTATAGTAAAGAGAACATGAACACCAGTACTTTATACAATAATGACTAAACTTTAGATGTTAATCAATCTTATAAAAACTACCGTACCGTATTTTAGTACAATTTTTAAATACCAACTAAATGCAATACTCCAAGTACCAATAGAAATTAGAGAACCATTAGCTATTAATTATCAATCAAAAGCGTCAATTACATTTTTAATAAACATTTGAAAGAGGAATAGTACAAGCTAAGCTTAGTTTTCATGTTCATCTTTCAGATTATGATATCTATTATTGTAAATCATTGTAATTGTATTGATAAATAAATGATTGATTGAATTAAACAATAGTTTTACATTTGAAGCTACATAAACATTGGAAGTGATGGGATAACGTTCATAAGAGGAAAATGTTTTACAGTATACTTGAGAATACCAATGTTAGAATATATTAAACATATTAAATGAATATGATAAATTTTGACTGTTATTCTACTAAACATATTCAGCAGAATTGTTTATCCTTCCCTCTTAATCATAAAATACTCCCTAGTATTGACATCCTAGCTCTTCCAATAAACTAATCTCAGTTTTAGGCCTTCAAATAATAGCCTACATATTACAATGTATCTAATGAGGTTTTTGTTTTCATATCTTATAGTTATAAATTATAGAATTTCGTTCATGATTTTTTGAAAGATGCATCAAATGACTCAATTAAAATAGTATTCTAAACAATGTCTTAATATAAAATTTTATCAGTGAATTTATAAGTTGGGTGAGGATATCAGGATATGGTACATTTTTGATATTAGGTCATTTTAAGACCCTTGATATTGAGATTATGATTTATAATCGTATTAGATTCAACAAAGACCAATAGGTACCTATTATAAGAAGAAAAAGGCATACCATAATATGTAATTTAGAGATTTAGGGGAACTCTACAAAACCCAGAGAAAGACGTAATGGGTATGAGAAGGTATTTAATCGAATTAAGTGGAGAAAACAACACAAAATCAAATTATAATTATTATTCTCTGCTGATATCACTACATACATTATTGATAGCTTCTTGAAGATATGTGGTGGAAAATTTATTTTTATTAAAGGGGTTATTGAGTAATCATATTGAGTTGAAAAATATTATTCATTCAAGAAAAAAAATAGTTGGATTATACAAAAACATAATGTTTAGGTATACCGTACATGAATCTTCAAATTATTTGTATGATACAGCTTTTATTAGATATTTTCAATTTTCTCAAACCTCATGATTCGAAAGCTCTTTGCTAGCAATATTACCAACTTTTTACTTTCTGACTAGACAAATAATTAATACTTTCATATTAGACTAGATATTACATGACTGCTCATACTTCGAAAAACTTCCAATACATAGTACATAATTATTAGAATCCAACATTTAGTCAGAGTTTTTTTTTTGTTTTTGATGAGGGATACGATTGTCTTTTACTTGAAATTATAGGATTCAAGAATTGAGTTTTGGAAAAAATTTACAAAAAAGAAATCCTAATACTGGGAAATATGTATATCTCTTGTCCATAAAAACATGCGTTCTGTTATGATTACTTTATTGTATTCGTTATTGTCCTATTATATACAGGAGTTATGTGCTACATTATAGGTTTTAGAGGGTACGGGTAAAAAGGTAGTAATAGTAGGTATCTACAGGTTAAAGTTAGAAAATAGGTAGAAGGTTATACAATGTTTCTAAAACATTATTTTTCATCAGTACTTCTTACATAGGTATTCAGACACCAATTTCAGATTATTTTCCAAATACACTCGAATAATACTATTAAAAATTATCAACTTTATCAATATGTTTACAGAATCTGTTTGAATTAATAATACTATACAATGACTAGAACATATCATGTTATTTGGATATTACGCCAAAATTGTTTTATACATTACCTTCACATTTGAGAAAACGTATTCATCATAATTTGTAAAACCCATAGTTTTGGTATGTTCTCTCCTGTATATTATCACACCTCAGTTTTGATATTTGACTTCAAGTCATTAGTTTTCAACTAGTTTACCAATTAATCTCATTATCAATGTTTGGTATATCAAGTATTTCTGTAGAGGGGAATAGTGTAACATAAATTCGTTATTTTTCCTCCCATTAATTTAATTATCCAGTGAACTGAAAATTCTCATTGAATAAATAATTTGAAAAGTGAATATTCCTTTGATTCATGCTTTGGGGTTCTCGACTTCCAGAGTATTGTATTCTCATGTTGTAATGGTAAGCTCCGTTACATCTGAAAAAAGATCACAATATTTTTTATTGAACATTCACGTACATAAAAAAACAGTTTTACACTAGAAACATGACGGTAGCCTACTTAGTTACTAATTCATCCATTTTTTTCATTATATAATAAGATAAAGGGGGATTAGTTAAATAATCATGCTATCTACTGGGAAATATAAAACTTTGCAACTGTGCGTCCTACCATATAGTGGTAATATATATATTATCATAAAAAATATACATATATTTTCAGTGGGACTCCATAGCATGAATTTCACTTCAGTCATTTCTCTTCAAGAATTTTAAATTTCCTGCCATGCTAAGCCAGGAACATTCATCAGCCAATTTTCAAACTTTTAACTTATTTATTTATTTATTCCATTGGAATTACAGATCATAATTATAGACTAATAAATATAATATGATTGGGAGAAGACAACAGGCATAGCCCAAAACTGTCTTCTCCCAAATTTTTACAAATAAAAGTTTCAAAAAAAAAAAAAAGAAATAGATTAAGATTTCACTTTCACTTCAAAAAGTCCAATTTCCACCTCAAAACTATGACTAAACTAAAAATTTTGAATTTTGATATTTAAAAACTGATCAAAAACAAAAATATTTCACTCAAATCTCTACAGATTTGAAATTTTTGAGTAATTTTGCAAAATTTTCAGCCAGAAAAGAAACACAACACTTCACTATTAGCACAGCTAATAACTTGGAGGATCCTCTCTGAAATAATCATCTATATTCTGTGTCAGCTTTTTTCTATGTAAATTTTTTTCAATGAAAATTTCAAATAGAATATACATTTTTATTGCAAATTATTATCATCATTTCAATAAAAACCTATGCTATTTGTATGATACTACAACCCAATTTTTCAGATTATTCCATCAAATTTAGGCTACTACATCTGTAAACAAAGCCATAGTGAATTCTGGTGACGTCAGCACAGGTAGGGCTAGTCACCATCTCCTACACCAATAAAAACTCTAACTCTCATTTGTTGAATTCAGCTGATCTATATTTATAGCTAGTGTTTTTATTGGTGTAGGAGTTGGTAAGTAGCCCCTACGGTACCTGTGCTGATCCACTACCTCCGTAAACAAAGCCGTAGTGCATTCTGGTGACGTCAGCACAGGTAGGGCTCCTACACCAATAAATATTTGTTGATTTGAGCTGATCTATATCAGATATTTTTCTATTGGTGTAGGAGCCCTACATGTGCTGACGTCACCAGAATGCACTATAACTTTGTTTACGGAGGTAGTGTTTAAGACTGGTTTAATGGGCCATCAGATTTAATAAGTGTCCTAGAAACTGGGCCTGCTTCATTTTCTGGTGATATTCCAACCTATCTGATTACATTCTGATAATATTTGAACCCATATCAGCTCACCTAGAATATATCGACATCGAACATATCCAGTGAGTTTGCATCGTTGTTTGGGATTATGGAACTCATCGTCAGCGGGGGAGTCCTCCCCCTCGCCGTCGTTGGCCTCCCCCTCCACCTCACCCCCTGCACCCCCGCAGTCCTTGGGGCTACACGTGACCCGCCCGCCACGCCCGCACGAGCACTCCAGACATGTGCCGGTCTCCTGAGGCAGTACTTCGCCCACACTGTATTCGCGACCTGAAGAAAGGATTCATTGTGAAATTTAACAAGAACAAGAATGAATTCAAAGTTGAAATTATCAAAATTGATACACTTAAAGAAAACTTTTAGGTAGATGATAATTTTTGCTCAATTAATTTTCCTTTCAATTCATTTCATGCTTAAAACACACAATAAAATTAAGACATGGGACAGTTTCCTGAGGAAAAACTTCGCCCACACTGTAAATGAAAAAAGAAAAAATTATAATTATAAAGCATAAATTACAGTATTAAATTATACTGTATTTGCGACCTAAAGAATAAATTTAAGTTAAATTCAACAACAACAATAAATTTGAAGATTAAATAATCAAAATTAATGCACTTTATTAAACAGCACAATTAAAACGTTTTTGTAGATGTTGATTTTTCATTAATTAACTTAATTTTTAATTTATTTTATTCTGGAAAAACACAATATAACACCCAGTCACGGGTCAGTATCCTAAGGCAGTACTTCGCCAAGACTGTATTCGCGACCTGAAGAAAGGATTTAATGTGAAATTAAACAAGAGCAAGAATAAATTTGAAGTTAAAATTATCAAAATTGATACACTTAAATAAAACTTTTAGGTAGATGTAATTATTGTTCAATTAATTTTACTTTCAATTTAATTCATGCTCAAAACACACAATAAAATCCAGACATTTGCCGGTTTCCTGAGGCAGTACTTCGCCCACACTGCATGTATTCATCCCGACCTGAACAATAAACTTAAAGTGTAATTTAACAACAAGAATAAATTTAAAGTTGAAATTATAAAAATTCATACGGTACATGTTGATAAAAATTTTGGGTAGATGTTAATTTTTGATCAATTAAATTAATTTTTAATTGATTTCATGCTAGAACACACAATAGAATCCAGAAATGTGCCGGTTTCCTGAGGCAAAACTTTGCTCACACTGTATATTTGCAACCTTAGGAATAAAATTAAAAGTTGAATTCAACAACAACAAGAATACATTTAAAGATTAAATAATCAAAATTAATGCACTTAATTAATAGAACTTTTATTTAGATTTTAATTTCTGTTCAGTTAACTCAATTTTTAATTTATTTTATGCCAAAGACACACAATAAAATCCAGACAAGTGCCGGTCTCCTGAGACAAAACTTCGCCCACACTGTATTCGCGACCTGAAGAAAGGATTTCATGTGAAATTTAACAAGAACAAGAATAAATTTGAAGTTGAAATTATCAAAATTGATACACTTGAATAAAACTTCAATAAATTTTCCTTTCAATTCATTTCATGCTTAAAACACACAATAAAATCTAGGCATGTGCCGGTTTCCTGAGGCAAAATTTGCAACCTAAAGAATAACTTCTTTAATTATACTAAAAAAAAAAATAAAAGTTAAATTGAACAACAACAAGAATACATTTAAAGATTAAATAATCGAAATTAATGCACTTTAATGAATTAATTAATGCACTTTACTAAACACAATTAAAACGTTTATGTAGATGTTAATTTCTGTTCAATTAACTTCATTTTTAATTTATTTTATGCTTAAAACACACAATAAAATCCAGACATGTGCCGGTCTCCTGAGGCAGTACTTCGCAAAGGCTGTGATACATAGCTTATGCATACACTATGACAATATTGATAGAATAGAATTTGCACTTTCAAAATAAATAACACCAGGAACTGAAAATGATACAACTCGAATAATTTCAAATATACAAATGAAAAAAATAATTCTCACAGTATTTTCCTCTCTGCACACAAAGTAAAAAAAAAAGATATTTAGGCTTAGTCGAAGCCGTCAGCCGGGCTATGCCATGAGTTGATGATATTTTTAAAATGAAAACTCATTTTTGGAAAAATAGCCTATTAGGTAAGTAATGACAGAGACAAGAAATATAGAATCGCTTATCCTTTATCTATGGTACGGTAATGAACCATTACAATTGAATTTTGAAAATGTTTAGAATACCTTATATTTTTACATATTCATATCAATATGTGATACCATACACCATGACAGTTGGAAATATTTTCAAAATGAGAACTAATATTTGAAAAATAGCCTATAGCCCATATAATACTGACTTCGACAATTGAATTTTTAATATTTTCAGAGTGTGAACTAACTTAGTTATTGGATGAAATTTGTTGAATAGCATTATAGTACCCTTTTTTGAAATTAATATAAAATAATAGATTAAAACCACTCAGATTTATACCACAAATTATACCAATAGATTTAAACCACAGTCTAGAGGTGCGTCAGACTTATGCGCCACGCACACACACATTTTCCCTTAAATTGAATAATCTAATTTCATTTTATATTAATTTCAAAAAGGGTACTATAATGCTATTTTATAAATAAAATTAAGTAGCCCTGAGTACATACATTATTGGAAGAAATTTATATAAAAACTGACCCATGACTATGCAAATAGTTGGCGATGTGGAGACCGTCGGAGTGTCAGTGGTAGAGGTGCTGATTGTGCCATTGTTGACTGCAGATGTGCCATTGGCTACTGGAGGAGGGTGAGGGGAACGAGTTGTGGACAGGGGAGGGGGGTCGGTGCGCGGTTGCCACGTTGACCACCAGTCTTCGCCACTGCTGCTATTGTTGCCCCCACCTGTTACACCTGCTGAGTTGTCTGAAAATTTAAGAAAAAGGTTGAAATTAGTAGGAAAAATAGTGATAAAAATATACTCTTTAAATAAAATAATGTTTCTGTTTTTGTTTCAGGCTAGGCGCATAGGCCTACCATTGAGACAGAACATGATGTGACATGAGTGAGTGCCACGACTATACTCTGTACAAAATTACTTTTTACTTGGGATGGACATGCGCAGCAAAGAAGGCATACAGTGGCAGAGATACAACGGTGACTATGTATCCTTTCTGAACCAGCCAGAGTTCTATAATTTATTTCCAGTGAGTATTCAAGCGCTAATGTTAAACTTACAGAGTTTCCTCTCTGCAAGCACTGACTCTACTAAATCTCTGGGTCACCCCTCGTGAGAAATTCAGATGTGCGTCGGGGGGTGGAGTGTTTGACCAATGGCTTGTCCTGGGGGTTGCAGTGTTGTATCTGCAGCGGTCTCCAATTTGTTGAAGGGTTACAATACATATGACTCACTCTGTATATGTTCTGTGTTTTATTGATTGATTTTATTATTGATTGTGCCATTTTTATGTTGATGTTCTGTGTTTTATTGATCGATTTTATTATTGATTGTGCCGGTTTTATGTTGATGTTTTGTGTATTATTGATTGTGACGGTTTTATGTTGGTTCTATCTTTTCCATGCAACTCACGGAATAATTCAAATTTGATTCGATTTAATCGACAAATTGACAACTGCGCTTCCACCTATGATTCTATCCATCACTGTAATTGGCTGATCTCCCTCCATTTCTCTGCGCCGCATACTCCTCCAAGTTAAAAGTAATTTTGTACGGAGTATAGCCTGCTGTGCTAAGATGCATACAGACTTATGCGCCACAAGCACGCGCATTTCCCTTTCCATCGGATAATGTTATGTTTATTATATCTGTATATTACTGTTTATGATGTACCGTACAACTACAACTATAATAAGCATAGTATCAGCAGATGAAAAGGGATATGCATGTGTTCGTGGCGCATAAGTCTGATGTACCTCTAGACGAGTTAATATTATTATTTCTTTTTGACAGTTTAACATGAAACTTACTATGGTAAACACCGCTGTACGGTATTGAACTATTGAGACAGTCCAATTTTAAATCAAGGCGATGCAAGAAACGATATCATAGAAACTATATAGAAAATAAATAGAAACTATATCATTCCTTGATAGAAATTTTATAAACCAATGAAAACCTTGTACAGATTTTGCGAATATTGATTTTGATGTTAAACAATTCTTTCAAATAGCAAACTCTTATCCGAGAATGTTAGTTTTAATTTTTTAATTATTCAGTAGTTTGATCTTAATTAATTTCTATGATTACATCATCTTATCAAGTCATCACATCAAAAATAGTGAGGTCTTTAGGCTACTTGAGGCTTAGATCACCTTATCAGGTCATCACCACAAAAAATAGGTCTCACACCCTCGCCTTATTAGACAATTAATTACTTGATACAGTTAAAAATGGTTATGACTGGATATGCATGAATATGCATATCCATCTTTTTTCATCCACTGATAATTTATTTGTTGCTCTTCCAGTGTGGCAAAAATCACTTTTGCCATTGATATCGACTCTCCCGGGTGAATAAGCAATAGTAGGTATTCATGGTGATGATGATTATGGTGTTTATTTCTTGATAAATAAATTCAAAACGTGAAACATTCTAATGTTATAAACATAGCTTATGAAATTAAAATTTATGAACATCAAAAATCCAATGCATTTCATAAATATTCTATTGAATGCTTTAGAATGATTCTTCATGAGTCACAATTCTATTGTGAGCTATTTTAACCAATTGCTAGCTTCATTCGTCGAAGCTTCAAGCAGATCATTTGAGTTTCAATCATTTCAACTTGGTGAGTTGGTCACAATGTATCACTGACGTAAGTATTTTGCATAGAATGGTACACAGTACAAATGAGTTCTTGATTCATAACGCGCAATTTTGTTTTTCGCATCCAACCTTGTTTTTCGCATCAAACTTTGGATTTCGCTAGTTTACAACTGTGATTTGGCGATATTTCGGTAAGTTTTATATGATTTATTCCTAAGTTTCAACTAACGATTTGGGATTTTGAAATTATTTATTATATTTATTACCGTACATTCATTTACACAAGCACAGAATGAGATAAGTGTTTTTAATAAGCATTTTTGCATAAGTATTTTTATAAATTTCTCAATAAAACTATCAATCTATAAATTCGAGTAAATTTGAATTTATTCTAAGAAACTGGGATTGGACTATTTCAAGATTGAATTGTTAATTTAAATGATTTGGTTGGAAATTTGGTTTTTTGCTTGATATATTGTTAAAAAATCGACTGAGTCACTGTCAATGTTGTAGAGCCGTTCCATAATGAAATAGAAACACACATAATATTGTCAAATTCTACAGGTTTATTTGGCACAGTACCAAATAAAACTGTAGAATTTTACAATATACATGTGTGTTTTTATTTCATGATAATTGTTAATAATATTATTTGTTTTCCTGTCTTTTTTATCTTATGATGATAGAGATATATATGTTATCAACCAATAAGCATCCATTTTTCAATTTTGATGTTGGTGGGTAATTCAATACAGTTGGAAAAATATTTCCTCCTTCCACACTTTATATACTGTATATTTTATAAAATTGAAGTGCAGTAATGTCACAATTATTATACGAAATGTATTGTTCCAAGATGTGTTATAGTGCTAATCTCTCTTTGCTCCATCGACATGAGTGTTGAAGATTCAGTAATGAAATATTCATGTTGAATTTTAAAAAACACTTTTGAAGTGAAAATACACTTACTTTTGTAGTGACGATTGTTTCGACCTGTTGTTGGTCATTATCAGACTGTGGGAATTTACTCATATGACAAGGCTATGTGTGGATTCCACCACCTTCATCCCTTACCACACATAGCCTTGTCATCTGAGTAAATTCCCACAGTCTGATGATGACCAACAACAGGTCGAAACGATCGTCACTACAAAAAGTAAGTGTATTTTCACTTCAAAAGTGTTTTTTAAAATTAAAGTTTAATTTTAACAGTGAAAAAGTATGGATATACAACAGAGAAATATTCATGAGTAGGTATGAAGTGAGAGATATTTTCAATATAAATTAGACATTATTTTCACCACAGTCTTGTATTTTCAAACTGAATAGTTGAATAGCTATTTACATATTATACAGACTTCAAACAGAACTAAAATACAGCTCAAAATGATCCAAAAACTATATTATTTGAAGGGAATAGGTTATGTAAAAAGTGACTTTTGAAAAGAATGAACAAATATTTTTTTCTGTGTGTTAGATGAGGAGGCGTTCCTGGACTCAACTGAGAGTAATTAATATTCTTGATAAATAATATTTATTTCAATATGTGTCCATAAATTCCACTCTGAACACCAGCTTCTATGTAGGCCTATCACAAGATTTATGTAGATTAATGTAGGCCAATTTGAAACATATTATGTTGAGACACAGCTTATTTGAGATAATGAAGCCGAAACTAGTTGTTTTTTTATATAAGTGTATTATATATATAAATGTTTTGAAAAAGGGTACTATGCAATTACCTTATATGTGTTAAATACAGACACAATAGTAAATAAAACTCTATTATGTTTCATGTATTATGTTTGTATTTATCACGTAATAAGAATGTCTTATATGGAAAAGCTATGTCTCAAAATGTTGAGTTTCAATTTGGTCCACTGAGATTTTGAGAGACTACACCAGAAACTAATAGAACACCGAAACAAATTGAAGAAAATAAAGTACTGTAAATCATTTAGTCGAACAGATATTGGATAAGCGAAGAATTTTTAGAAAACCTATTCTAGGAAAAAAAATAAATTCACTCCAAATATTTTTTCCAATCAGTCGAGTGATGAGAATATGTGCTTTCTATATTAGCACTATATTTGTGCTCTCTCTGTAGCATTCTATGACATGCGGATAGACACTGTACTGACAAGAATCTCAAACCTAGTTTGCAAATAATCATTTTGTTTTTTGAAGGAAATGAACATTCCACTGAGGCACAAAACCATATTATCTAAGGATTGATACGGTACTGGGTGGATCTCAAATCTTGTTTGCAAATAATAATCATTTTCTTTCTTGAAGGAAATGAACATTTCACTGGGGCACAACACCATATTATTCGAATTTTAAGCTCTTCTAACACTTCTAATAACCACTGTTCTAGCAAGTTCCAACTGTTTTATTTAAAGCTAGGATAGAAACTTTGAAAGAAATTGTTCAAACTGTTGCATAATGAAACGTGACTATCCCAAACAATCTTACTTATTCACATCCTAGTAGCTACCACAGATAAAAACCTTTTTTATTATTAAATTCTGAAAAAAGAAAAATGAATGATTCATTCTAATACTCTCATTTTCTGGCAATTGAGATACAATCGTATCCATTGAGCTCCAATGAATTGAAAATAAATAAAAAAATTGGATTACTTTCACTCTCTGACCAATTACAATAATTAATATTACAATCAACTTTAAGATGAAATATTGAAACTTGACCTTCTGACACACACCAAAAAAGATATAGTGAAGTTAATTTGAAACTGACAGCATTTGTAATAAAAATAACATTAACTCTTCAATCATTCAATGCTGACCGTTTAAGGCGAATATTATTGTATTTGTTATTATTCACGCTGTTATCAATACTGATTATTGATAATCCAATTTCTGCTGAGCAATCAATGTAATATTATATGATATGTTTGTCTACTCTATTTTCAGTAGAAGTTAATCCAGTGTTTAGTCTGTGCCTAAGATGTTCATCATAAGGATTCAGACAGTTCTGCTACTTCTTTTTATAGGAAGTCAACGGTAAGATTTTTTATCTGTTGTGGATAATTTTTTACAACTTTCTAATACAGATTTCAGTTGTTCATAAACACATATTCTACACAACAATATTCTTACACTATAAAAATAAAAATAGAAATTCAAGTATCCTTTTAAAATAGTTTACTCACAACATGTTTCGGCCTTATGATGCCATTATCAAGTGATTGAAAAATAAAATTCAATTTATTGGATTTTGAAAAGAATACTTGGATTTCTATTTTTATTTATATTCAGTAGTAGCCCTAACCCAATTTAAAAAGGGTAGGCCTACTTAGATTTCTATTTTTATTTATATTTAGTAGTAACCCTAACGGAAATATACAGTATTGTTTACAATACCAGGGTCTAGTTGATGAAGGGAACATGAATCAATTATTATTTATCAATACAATTATTATAATGATCAATATATATTATTATCTCAAAGGAAACAGGAATAATTTCTTGAAATGAATGGATTGAATTGAACTAAACTCTGCATTAAAAAATCTGGTGTGGCGCACTCACACAACTTTCCTTGCCGTTATGAAAATTGATCACCTGACGCTAGTGTAAACGCGCATCTCAAGTCAAAGATCTGAGCCAGCTGGTGACAGTTCAATAACGCTGGATACACACGAGATCTGCTATCTCTTCATAGTGAATGATTTAACAGAATCAACAGTTGCCAAAAGTCTGTAATTGAATAATTACATTTTCTCAAATTTCAAGCTTATTTTAAATTTTAGGTGAACATGTTACTGGACATTGATTGAAGAGATTTCCATGCTCAATTTTTTCCACTCGAAATTTTTCGTTTCAATTATATCTGAGACCTGATAATTGGAAATCTAAAATCGAACTTTGGATAGATGGGGCGGAGCTCCTGAAATTTTTACATATATAAGACTTGTGGCAGTTGATATAGCTTATCAATGACTATTTTAGGTATAAATTTGATCAAAATCGTTGGAGCCATTTTAGAGAAAATCGTGAAAAACCCTGTTTTTGACAACATTTTCGCCATTTTAGCCGCCATCTTGAATCGCATTTGATCGAAATTGTTCGTGTCGGATCCTTATAGTGTAAGGACCTTAAGTTCCAAATTTCAAGTCATTCCGTTAATTGGGAGATGAGATATCGTGTACACAAACGCACATACTCATACACACACACACACACACACACACACACACACACACACACACACCACACACACACACACACAACACACACACACACACACACACACACACACACACACACACACACACAACACCACACACACACACCACACACACACACACACACACACACACACACACACACACCACACACACAACACCACACACAACACACACACACACACACACACAACAACACACACACCACACCACACACACACACACACACACACACACACACACACAGACCAATACCCAAAAACCACTTTTTTGGATTCAGGGGACCTTGAAACGTATAGAAATTTAGAAATTGGGGTGCCTTAATTTTTTTCAGAAAGCAATACTTTCCTTACCTATGGTAATAGGGCAAGGAAAGTAAAAACCTGCTTCTGATTTTTGTATGTGTATGAGGCTAACTTTTACTTTCCATTCAATTTTGAGATGCTTGTGGTTCTTTTGTGATGATTACCTTATAATTAGAACCTGACGTTGAGTGAATTAATTGGTGATTTTCCTAGGTAAACAAAGCCTGACTCCTTTTGAAATGTTATTAAAAATCTATGACATACATAACTAGAAGATTTATTTATTATTATTTATTATTTTACAAAGGCGACTTTCTAGAAGTATTTTAAGCCTAGGTGATGATGATGGGATGAATGATAATACAATGAAGGTAGAGTTTATGAATGAATAAAAATTATAGGTTATGCTATCCACTTGAATTGATTTGAGTCCACTTTTTGAGATGAATTAATAATGCTTAATCCATTTATTTATGTATATCCGACGCATTGTATTGCATTCCGACTTGTTTGCACTAGCAAAAAGCTATGAAAATATTTTAAACATATTAATTAATAAAATCATTAATTCCAATTAACTATATTTTCTAAAACTCATTCAATATGCCTTGTCCTATTTGAACCGAACACTGCTAGAATGACCCAACTCAAATGCAAGAATTGAAGGATTTCTTCTGTGTTAAGGCTTCAACTATTATAATAAAGTTTAGAATGAAGTATTGAAAAAATAATTAACATGAGAATGAATAGAACGTTATTATTTATTTATTTGTGGATACATCCACAAATCATATTAATATGATCGGAAACGAACAACAGGCTTGGCCCAAAACTATTCTATTTCCAAATTTAGATAATGAATAACATAATTATAACATGGCAATGCATCATATTAGTAGGCCTACAAATCTAAATATACTGTGCATCTCAGACAGTTCTATTGATTCTAATATTTGAAATTTTAATTTGAAATTTGAATATTTTTAAACTGTGATGCTAATAGAGCAGACTGTAATTGAAAAAATAGTACGATCATTGATCTTGTTTGAAGGTTAGTCAATTATATTTTATTCATTTATTGATTCATTTTCAACTCATTCAATGTTAGGCTATTTGTTTTTTAATTCGCTAAGGTTTCAATTAATCCAATGATTTATTTGAATGCAATACAATTGGCTACAATAACTAACAAGAGATAGAATTTTAAATTCATATAATAATATGATATGGTATGTACTCTAAATAATAGAATAAGCATCACCATAACTCCACAGTAAAATAATTTCTCATTAATTCCTATACCTGTAGTACCGGTACGGTAATGCTCATTTTGACCATGATATTTGAAATTTTATTATTTATTTCCTCAAGTTTAAAGTAATGAGATGTGATCTTTTCCATGAATCATTGATAAAATTCGAAACTTTACTATCATTCTATTTTTAGATCTTCAATGGAAAATTAAACAAATAATATATTTCCATTTAACAATAAAATATTGAACAAATGTAGCTCGTAAGAGATATAGGACTAATTCATAGAAAACAATGTTAATTTTAATATAAGATAAGTACAAAGGAGGTATACTAATGGAATACATTTGACCCAGTACTTATATAAGAGCCTAGCCCTTGATTATTGATAAAAATATTAAATCCTGCAAATATATTTGTTCCAATAGTGTATAGAAATTGCCTCAATAACTATTGAAAGTGACGAATAGGGAAAAATAAGGGTCTCCAATCATCAATAATCATAGTTTTCTAGTACTAAAACTTTGGTGTGCTACAACAATAATTTTGTTCTTACAGTAATTCAAGTTCGGTTTCTATACAGATGAGTTTCCATTGAGTCTACACTTTCAAAATGGAAGTATTTTCGTAATTTTATGTATCATCGATAAGGCTTCAAACTGCAGTGAACCTACAACATTCAAAAATATTTAAGAGAAAAAAAATTATGAACACTATTATAACTAAATCATGGAACTTTTCACTTTTTCAAATGCATTAATTTGGGAACAAGTACAAGGAATTTTGAAAATATTAGTTTTTTATTTGATTTTCAGATTGTTAGCCGGTACAATTCCTTCAGGGACCGAAACAGAAGATCCGCTAAAAACCAAGCACGATGTTCCACATACATTTGATAATGTAAGTACATGTATAACCTGCAAATGCGAGAGGTACAGGCCTAAACTTTTAATGATAATAATTAAAAGATTTCATTTTTTGAATAAATAATTTATTCACGAGCTTTCTATCAAATTCCAATTTATTCTAAGGTCATCATTGTAGAAAACAGAGAATGGTGGGTTGGTGACAGACATTTAAAAAATGAATTAACAAATAAATAATAAGAAAATGTTCAATATAGAATAATATTACATAGTACCTACACTTTTTGTAGTGTTTAAATAACAACGTTTGAAAATGGGAACTTGGTAATTATTTTAATATTAATTGAAGGCAATTCAAGTAGCTATTAGTCCTATCACTACATTGATGCTAATCTAAAAAAAGGCGAGACCTAATTTCTCAGTCCGATTACTGGATTTGGCATAAATAGCTAAAAACTGGAAAATGAACCGAAAATACGAGGTTTTTTGGCCACTCTGTATCTAGCACAAGGAAATTTTGCATGAAGAAATTAGTGCTGGACTTCTCTTATGTATCCAAATAATATATTAAAAATCAAAACTACAATATAAAATGCAAGCACCCCCCTTTTTATGTCTATATTCACTGGACTATATTCAAAATATTCTATTACAATAATTAGAAACTTATACTGTATTTCAATCAGCTTGCAAGTAATAAATTTTTATTTCCATCAGAAATAATACTCGTTGTTTTTTACTGAGATTCTGAAATAAAACTCGTCCTGGATATGGATTAATTATTATCGATTATATTCCATAACTGTTCATGAGGAATAATAATATTCTTCATGCTTACAGATGATAATAATAATAAATATACATTCAAGATCTCGGTTCTTGAGCCGAGAGAGAATATTCTTCAAGAGCTGAGTACTTGAATTTCTTTAATTTCATTTCTTTTATTCATTGATGTCATAGCACAAATTATAATATTATCTCATAAGTAGGATAGAAACACTTGGCAAAGCCTGTATTATTATTTCTTTCCTAAATTTTACAACGTTCTATTCAACTTGCTTTGGATCTTGAATTTCTTTTTATGAATATTCTTGAATTGAAAGTGTACTGCCGATATTATATAGGAAACTTATTTCTTGAAATTGAATATCAGGCCACTTATAATATTTTATTTGCAAATAGTACACTTCCTTCAAGTTCATGAGTTTTGATTATCATTATTAAGTTAAATAATACATATTGGATGAAAAAGACTAAACTCAAAGTTTATCAGAGATTGACAATGGTGTAATAACCGGAACCGGTGTTTCTGAGTATCAATAAATATGTGGTTTTTAGATAATTTTTTAATATTTTTCATCCAATATGAATAATTACCACAATATCAACTTCTCAACTACACAAAAAGTTAAATAATACAATGAAATATGAACTTTATATTATAAAATATGAAATTGGATAGGCCTACTGTGATTTACTTCTTTCACATGTCTTTCTAATTATGAATATGTAAGTTTCATGCTACCATTTCATTATATTATTTCATGTTAGCATGGCACATTCCTTTGAATTGATTCACAAAAGTTGCTCAGCTTCAAAAGATGGAAAATTCTAATTTGAATTTGAGTTTTTGTTTGTAAAGATTTGTATCTATCGTGACAATGGATGATATTTATTAGTCCAGGCAATGAATGCTCAAAAGAGGGTATAGAGGTAAAAGTTTGGGAGACAATTTTTGACCCCACGATTCTGTTTAGGGTAGTGAGGAGGTAAACATATCAAAAGTCCCAACCCTTACCCCTTGTGCTAAGAGAGTGAGGGTGGTTCAAAGGTACTATTTTTTGGTTTCTTGCATATAACACGAAAAATATGAAACTTATGGACTGTACAACTCATGAAAGATGAGTTAAGACTTATTACAGTTGTAGGGAAATGCGTAAAAGTGTGAAATTATACATCAAATTGGAGAGAATTTAATGCTCTATAAGCTCATAATCAGCATGGATTTTTCCCATCGATTTTTAAAAAATTATAGGAGCAAAAATAGAAAAAAATGGAAGCAAACGTGTTTTTTTCAAAAATGTCACACCTTTACCCAACTCCGCCCTCCTAGGTAAAAATAAAGGCAGCTATTCTATTCTATTCTTTAAGATCGGATATCTCGGAAACTAGAGAAGATATGGGAAATGTTGTTAGATGAATATTGTAGGAAATTATGTAAGCTTTAATTTTGTATGCAACAGTTATGTCCATAAGATTCATATTTTTCGTGTTATATGCGAGAAACCAAAATATAGTACCTTTGAACCACCCCCACCCCCTAAGCACATGGGGTAGGGGTGGGGACTTTTTATATGTTTACCTCCTTACTACCCTAAACAGAACTGCGGGGTCAAAAATTGTCTTCCAAACTTTTCCCTCTATAACCCTTCCTTGACTGGACTATATTGACTATATATAAATAGTTACATTAATTATAATTTTTTTTCAGGAGAAGAAAGACGAACACCAGAACCTTCCTTGGGATTGCCAAGCCGAATCTGACTACATTCAGAAAGAAATAGCACTAACAACCAAAATTCTAGCAGATGGTGAGCGGTTCATGGAGAATCAAGACTTTTCAGATGATGCTGAAACTGTATTAGTACTAGGGAAGGCGGGTAGTGGAAAAACCAGTTTAATCCAGTTTTTGTCTGGAAATCCCCACCTACGTTCCACATTGGTCAGGAGTGACACCGGTGAATACATCATCGAAGACGGGCAGAAAATCGGAACTTCGGCCACTGAGTCTTTCACTCTGTACCCAGAACGTGTCCATTACAACTCATCAATCACATTCTGTGATTCCCCAGGGTTCCACGACTCACGGAGCTCTGCACATGAGATAGTTTCAATGGATGTCATGAAATCCACCACCAGCAAATTCAAGAGGATGAAAATTGTTTTGCTTGAGAACTACAGCTCTCTACAGTACGGTCTCTTCAAAGACAATTTCATCAACACTCTTCGACATTTGAATGATTTCTTGGTTGATTTCGACAAATATAAGGATCATATTGTGCTGATTGCAACTAAAGTACCTTTCGGTTATAGAATGCCTGATGATATCAGTGCTCCTCCAGAGTTCATCACAGAAGACATGCATGTTGAGAGTATAATAGCTTACTTGCATCAAATGGAGAAATCTCTAACACGGAAAATCCTAGAGACAAACAGTAGAACCGACAAGGAGTTCTACAAGAAAGTCATTAGATTACTAGGAAGCCTCCAGACCAGAGATGAAAATGGGAAAGTAGCCAGAATAAATGTATTTAGGCGTCCATACACGTCAGGTCCTCTCGAAAAACAGTCATTACTTGAAAAGAATAGAAGATCCCTAGCTAGAACAATAATGAATTTAGATTTTGTGGAAGTTGGAGAGAATGACTTTGATTTCACATTGTCAGACAGAGCGAAAATGTATCTGGAATGCCTGCTGAAATTGACCAGTGATAGCTACAAACTTAAGATCAATGAATTGTCATTCAAACTGAGCGAATATGTCAAACATAAAACCGAAAACTACGAAACTTTTGAAAGGGTTCTGACAGATCTGGAACTGTTGTATGGTGCATTAAAACAATTATCTGATCAACTGGATAAAACTAAGGATTACAATGAGTTCTTCCAGAAGATCAATAGTTTCATCTCAGATCAGCAAATGCAGCCTCAGATCGATTTCAATGAAGGCATAAATGTGATAGAAAAATATGAGAGGATGCTTCTGAAATTTGTTGATACCAATAATGTTTTCATTTCAACGTCCTGGGCACTACCAATTAGGCAAGTCATGAGAATGACAGAGGAAAAACTGCAATGGTATAGTACTCTCGACGAATTCATTACTGTTCTTTCAAGTTATGAGTATCAGAAGAAGAAACCCGAGATAGCTTCAAGAATCATGAATGAGGGTTCCATTTCAAAAGATGATTTGATGTCACTATTCATGGAGGCTACTGGAAGCATAAATGCCAAGCATTTCTTTGATGAGGGATCCAGCAGTAAGAAGTATTCAGAAATTGAAACAGTTGTGAAAACTTTCCTGGAAAAAAATAGAATCCATTGTGATGCTAATGGTGTGCTGAGAGTTGAAGGATTCTATGTGATGCTTTCAGAGATTAATGTATACATTGAGACAGTTAATTCGATGGTGCAAAAATACGATAACATAAAAGTCAAAGAGGTAAGAGTGCTGGCTGTTCACACAGTGTTTGTGGATGATGACACCAATGCTTATTTCAAGGGAGTGGACATGTTTGTTGCAGCAAATAAGTGGAGAGTGATTGGTCAAAGGAAGATAGTACTTAGTGGTCAGCCTGGTCCAGAAATATCCGTTGATAAATATCAGGGCAGAGATGGGAGACCTGGCTTACCAGGAGGTAATGGTGGAAGTTTCATCGGAATAGGCAGGGACTTTTTGTATGGTGGAAGTTTACTTGTTCAGTCATACGGTGGCGCAGGGGGTCCTGGGACTGATGGCGCAAAGGGGGCCAGAGGTATGGATGGTAGTTTTGTTCATGACACCTTCATACCAGTTTCAGGAGAGTATGTGAAAAGTTCCTCTCAAATCTTTGGAATTGATGCTGATTACTTCAGTAAAGGTATGACTAGACTAACAGGGAAACACAAGTTTTCCTTAGCATTTTTCGACTCCAGCAACAGTCTCCTAGATACCAGGGCTGACATAAAGGTTGTGAAGGAAGAAGGCTTTTGTGGGGAGAACGGAGGTCCTGGAGGATTGGGAGGGCAGGGAGGTATAGGAGGTTTTGCAGGAGACCTAAAACTGCTTGAATTTGGAGCACAATCGGGGATAAGATTGGAGAACCAAAATGGCAGCATGGGAACACCTGGAAAACAGGGAGAGACTGGAGAGAAGGGGGAAGACGAGATGGGAGTGGTTGTGTCCAAGTTTGGTTCCGGAGAGATTCTGGAGGAAAGCCTTACTGGAAATGTGAGTCAACCGGAGTCACATCTCCAGCCTGCAAAACTTGTCCAAAACTTGGTGAAGATGTTGAACAACACACAACAAAAGGCATGAAACAGCCAGCGCCCAAAAAACCCGCCAATGTCACTGATTTCATAATTGATTACAAGAAGTTCATGACATCTTACTCCAAACACATTATATTCAATCAGGAGGTAGTTGATTATTTTAAGTTAGTTGATGCTATGAACATCTGGAGAAAAAACTAATGAATTTTATTCATTTTACAAATTTCATAACACTTGGATAAGAATATCATCTATAATATAATAGAGAGAAGAATTCGTTTATACACGTACGGAATAGGACATTTAGGAATGAAGCATCATCACGTCTGAACTACTGAACTGATTAACTTGAAGTTTTACATATAGATTCTTAATTTATGGAAAGAATTCGCTTATACACGTACGGAATAGGAAATTCACGAACGACGCATCATCACATCTGAACTACTGAACTGATTAACTTGAATTTTTGCAAATAGATTCTTAATTTACCGAGGATGGCTATAGATCTATTTTAAATTCTTCAAGATTTCAGTGGGTCAAGTTTTCAAGTTTGTCAAGTTTTTAATTAAACCCTTGCGGAGCACGGGTTATCTGCTAGTTCTTAATGATGAAGCTCATGTTTAAAAAATCGTTTTGATCAGTTCTGTGTTTGGCCAGTTATTTCAGTCACGACTCGCTCCAAACTTCAACGACGAACCTTCAAAATACTTTCACAAATGACATTTAACGAATTTTTGGATCAAGGTTTCTATTGTTATGGAGTTCACAATGCATCTATTTCTACCAATGCATTGAAATTGTTTTAATAATCATGAATCGAAGTTTCCATTGTAATAGAGTTTGAGATGTTGCTATAACTTAAATACATTAAAAGTTTAAATCAAATAAAAATATAAATCTTAGTGATTTCAAATCACTTGAAAATGGCTTTAATGTCCGGAACATGTTGTGATAAAATAATTGAAAAGGGTACTCAAATTAATCACTTGGAAATGGCTTGATTTATATTTTATTTACATTAAAAGTAGCCCTAAAGAAAAAATACTTTAAAAGTTTGTATCTATCTAAGAACAGTTGAATATAGATTCTTCCAAAAAAAAAAAAATGTAAATTATTTCAAAAGTATCGTTTCCCGAGGTTTGATAACCGTATAACGTTGGATTCCTACATATCAGTATCAGAGTCTTTGTATGGCTCAAAGAAAATATTATCTTGAAAAATAATATTCATGAGTTCTTATGGGACTATTTCCACTCATCCCGGACAAGCGTGTATGAATAGTCTCATTGGAACTCATGAGGTAATATTTTCACTGCACTGATATGATGGAATCCAGCTCAAGCCGGAGGCTTGTGCTTGAGTAACAATACACAATTCAACTTTATAATTCCTATAGATGAGTAGTGATAGAAGGTGAATGATCTTACAGCTTTGGGTGAGCTCCAAACTGGAGAAAAGTAATTTTAGAGTTGTCCTAAATAAAATTTCAACTATGCACATCATTTCAATGATGTACTTATTGTATCAATCAATAAAGAATAAAAGAATAAAGAATTGATGGAATAAATTATACATAACCATCGTCGATGAGTATATAGGTTACACTTGAACATTGAGTGTAAATAAAATTTGTTGAATATAAATTGATAATGTGTAACTTCTCTACAATTGAAATAAAAACACAGCGTTGATTTTGTCACATCCACATTGAAAAACATATCAGATTTGTTGATAGGACTGCAGTTTATTTATTTATTTATTCCATTGCCAATCACAAATCATACAATATATGATTGTGAGAAGACAACAGGCATACGTAGCCCAAAACTGCTTTCTCCCAAATTTTTACAAATACAGTAGTTTCGTGTTGGAACCAACAGATCACAGATGAAGATATGTTGATATCAACACAAAACTGCAGTCTTGTCAACAAATTTAATTAATGTGGATGTGACAAAATCAAAACTGTGTTTCCCAATCATTAAGTCAAAGATGAGAGAAGTAAGCCAAAACTATGGTACATTTTTGGCAATTTATAGGATTGTTATAACATCCTATAAAACACAGATTGTTATAACATCCTTTCGGTCTTCTAACAAGACCGGTTTTCAAACAAGAAAATTGGATGGTTCTCAATGAGTAATCTTTTTATCCAATGCTGTTTTTTATCGTTTAATACTATTAATTCATTGAAAATCATTATGATATTTTGGTAAAAGTCGATTTTTTTTACAAGTTAATTCACGAAACAAGCTATGTTTTGCACTGTACATAGTCAGTCGGCCTTGTAATATAGTAGTATCAATAGAATAATGCTATTTTATGTCGATGTGATAACAATAGAAAGAATTACAATAATCGTCATCATCATCTTCACTTCAGGGATTAGGCTTATTAATTAAGGCTGTGCAAAGGCTAAAAATAAACTTTCAACTGATGATATTTTTCAAAGTTTTTCGATTTGTATATCATCAAGCTATCAAAATTAAAAAGTTTTCTCAGGAAAACATTTTTTCCGATCATTACTTTTTGAGATATGAGCGCCTGAAGTTTAAATTTTTGGAACAGAACATTTCAAATTCGGTAAGAGATAAATCCATGATATTTGGAGGATTAGATTCTTCATGGTATTGTGGATCTAGTGAAACGAGAATTTTCTGAAAATATAAAGTTACTGAATTTACCAAAAATAACTCAACAAAAAGTTATTTTTGGTAATTTTTAGTAAATTGAATAACTTCCTCAAATTTATTTTTCGAAAATTTTTATTTTACTAGATCAACAATACCATGAAGAATCAATCCTCCAAATCTCATGAATTTATCTCTTACCGAATTTGAAATGTTCTGTCCCAAAAATTTAAACTTTAGGCGCTCATATCTCAAAAAGTAATGATCGGAAAAAAATGTTTTCCTGAGAAAACTTTCTCATTTTGATAGCTTGATGAATATACAAGTAGAAAATCTTTGAAAAATATCACCAGTAGAAAGTTTGTTTTTAGACTTTGCACAGCCTTAACCTGTTCCGGTACCCATCTCTTTCTTGGTCTCCCTACATCTCTTTTTCCAGTAGGTCTATAGTTTTGAACTTCAAGGGTCATTCTTCCGGTTGGCATTCTATCCAAATGACTGCACCAGTTGCGACTATTTTGTATAATTCTTTCATGCAGAGGAGTAACCGATGAAACCTGTCTTATATCAGTATTTCTGATTCTATCAACTCTAGAATAATTCCCATACAATAATTGAGTGATGATAGGTCTAACAATTATTACAACACCATTATGTTACACTGAATAGTACCAGCTCATTTTATTCCTCAATACTGATTAAAACCGAATAATAAGCAGGATATATTGGAGCCAATTGTCAATAGATTTCATCCGACATTTGAATTCTTGTTGGGATGTCGGTCTCATTACCAATTCATTTATGCATTATTCCAAATGTTATCATTGTATTCGTTACAATGTAGACATGGTGGAATTTCACATTATGCTTAGAGCATGGCGATATAGATACATATATCGAGTCCATGTTACGTATGGAAAATGCATCTATCTACAAATAATGGAGATCAATATATATATTATATGTGAATGTGGATGCTACTCACATATATTACCATAGAGGAGTTCCGAGTTGTATTGACAGATATAGATGTATGATATGATAGAGTATATCATTATGTAGAAATATAGGCTAATTGTAATATAGATATGTCAAGTACAGTTTGGGAATATAGGTTTGATTCTGATATCCAAGCGATCCTTGGTCCTAAGGGAATACATGAGGCATATTCTCATGAAATTGAATAGAAGTATGGATTTCTCAGTGAATTTTCAACACGATATTGTTTTTGGATGTACCTACTTCTCGTTTTTTATGATTCATGATATTGTATTGGATATTCTGATACATTCAGAACTTGTTAATGTCCAATTATTCAGGTATGAATACTTCTGAGTATGTCAGTCTTATTATCCAAGAAAACATACCAAATTCATTATATTCGATAATTTAACTTTAAACAGATTAATAATCCTAGACAGTTCAAAATAATAATACACAATTGGTTAATCAGCAAAGGAAGACAGAACATAGAAAACATTATTTAAAACAATTACTAACCACATATTGACTTACTAAACACTAACTAATTAATAATCCACAAAAAAAACAAAACCTACTCTAGAACATGGTACGCCATAGTGGAGTAGGTCAATTTCCACACTGAAAACACTAAGAATGTAGAGGACACATTAAAATGAATTTTACTGTAACTAACTATTGTATGTGATTGTAATTTATCTAATATTTTCTGTAATTCATGTAGCAGTTTTAGTTTTTTGGGAAATGAACATTTTTTTATTTACAATAGGAGAAATGGCAGAGATAATAAAGTGAAGGTGAGTGAGAGGAAGCTAGAAAGGGTAGGAGATGAACAAAGGTAAGGAGAAAGATGAAAAAAGAACTAAATAAAGTAGAAGTGGCTAATAGCATAAAAATATAGCATATAATCAAATATAATGGGAGTGGCCAGTATAAGTAATAAAGGAAGTATGAGAGTGGATAGGAGTAAATAAAAAAAGGAAGTATAAAAGTTAATAGAAGGAGAAAGAATGGTAGATGGAGAAGAAAAGAGGCGGGAAGGAGGTAATAAAAAGTTAAGATGCAAAAAAAGGCATGGAGGAATGGAAGATTGAAGATTGAAGATTGAAAGAAGTGGTGGTGAGAGAAGGCCAGAAAAGATGAGAGGTGAGAATTTTATAGAATGATGGTATAAATAGAGATGAAAGGTAAGAAGAAAGGAGAAGAGTAATGGTGGAAACGAAAATGATAGGATAAAGCGAGATGGAATAAAAGAGAAATAGCAGGCAGGAATAGTATAGGAGAGAAGAAGCAGAAGATGCAAGGAAGAGAACATATATATATAGTAATGAAAAGGGAGGATAAAAATGATTGCAGAACACAAATAGGAAGGAAAAAAATGGAAGATAAAGAAGAAAAGGAGAGAGGGAGTAAAAAGTTGAGATGCAAAGAGAAGGATTGAATCAATAATAGAAGATGTATTTGAAAAGAAGAGAAAGTAGAAGAACGTCAGGAAAGATAAGAAGTGGAAGGAAAGATACTGTAGTCTGAGAACAGGATAAAGAAAAGCAAAGAGAAGAACATTTGAAGAAAGCACTTGGGTGATGGAGCTGGAGAGAGAGAGAGTGAGAGAGAAAGAGAGAGAGAGACAGATTTGAAGCAAATAAGAGACAGAAGAAATGTATAGTTTTTGATCAAGTGGACAGGGAAAAGAAATGACGAACAAGAGGAAGATATGAATACAAATGATACTTATACTATAGTGTTGAGGAATAAAAAATAAATTGCACACCATGAAAGTTTCATACATATATTACATAAATAATGCAAAGATCAATCGAGGCAAAAAATATATATAGAGCGATAAAAAATATAATATAAAAATAGAACAATATTTGAAATCAATAAAAATATCACAGGCTAACTTTATATTCTAGATTTATGGCACGAATCATTACCATGTGCCTTTATCTTAAAATCATATGCATTCTGTTGCATGTAGCTGCGACATGCACTTGCTAATACTTGTCGACTTGGATAATTCAATCAAAAATATGTGCTCTAAGATCAGCTTGATAAATTAGCCACTAATAATCCAAATATATATATATATTAAAATCTCTAGTATTTAGTAGATTTATTTGTATCGAATATATATTTTTATCTCAGGGTGCAAGATTCGGCACCTGACGGAATAGGTAGAGCCATTCATCTAGTGAATTAGAACTATGATAAATTATCGCAAATTGTATTGCAAAAAATTAAATATTGTATGCATACGTTTGATAGCCTAGATTTCGTACTTCTTTGATTAAATAGAAATTTCTAAAATATTGATCTATATTTTTCTTTCAATTAAATACCTTTAATACTAATTTTTTACTTGCGCAAGTATTACTCTTATTAATTTCTCAATTTATAATAACCCTTTCGGCGAGCTAGCTTTGATCATCAGATTAATTCGAAGCACTAGGGCGCCCATCACTAAATTCAAATTTAATCACTCACGTGTCGAAAATCTTCTTGTAAGCCGCCGATGTCGATCCAACTCCATGTGGTCCGGGAATATGGTAGCCGGAATCGTCTCCTCCAAGGGGTTATAAATTTAATTAAAATGAAAAATGACTTCTGCTTCACAATAGCATCACGAAGTCTTTTAAGAAATTTAATAATTTACTTTAACTTTAACTTTTACAAAATCATTAGTAAGGTACTTCGCTCTAAAATATTTGGGGTCCTCTTATGGTGGCATCTGGCTGGCGAGTGCTGGTTCTTCTTTCTCAAGTTTTACAGATCCTCTTTCCGACTTTCAAATTAGCATAAAATTTAAATATCTCAATCCTCCGCCATTAAATTCAAATAGATCTTACAAAAAATGCCAAAATATTGCTTAGATTATATGATTAATAATTTCTTTGCATTCGAGCCATATCGATAACATAGATTACACAAATTTTTACACAAAATCTAGTACATTATATAAATATATATAAATATTTTTGAATTGGCCTACAGTTGCCGCCTATTAACTGCCGTTTTACTATTGGTGCATGCAAATTTTATTCGGTATTCATGCGCCTGGTAACTCTTATTTCCTGAATACATTAAATTATTTTTATTTGGTTTTTTATTTATGCTCTTTGCATGCTAGTTAATATTCTATACATTAATATTAATTCCATGCTACCTAATAATTAGCCACGTGGACGGGTGTTTTTTCACATTGCACACCATCTGATTGCAATAAAGCTCTGCCAAGGGGTTTTGGTCAGATTCTACGTTCTTCGGTTTGATCGATCTCTAGGTCACCGATCCGTGAATACATCTACATAACCTCAATCTTCAAATATTTTATATAATAATCTATTTATGAGCAATAAACTTCCTTCAAATCCTTTTTAGGTTCTTGTACCATTTAGCCAGAACAAGCTGATGCTATCTAATCTTGGTTATTATCTGCTTGGCGATATTAGCCAATTACTTTATTTTTAGACCTATTACTATTTCTGTTAGGGCTTTTTATCTACCCAGATTTAATATGTTACACGCGCCCCTGGGTTTGAATTCAAAATATTTGAGAATCACAATGTTTTTAATGAAAACCCACCCTTCAATACATCGATATACACTATACTTTATTTATAAATTATACTCTCCTACTTCTATCACAGATCGCAGACATATTTGCTGCATCTCCTTTATACCTTTATCAAATACAATAACAAATTCTCCTCCTCAACACACATAAAATATCATAAATATAAACTTCTAAACGTACTCCTCCTGACAACACTTAAAACATAGTAATTTTTAAATTCGCCGCTTGCAGGGCCGCCAACTTAACTACACACATTTCATAATTCTCACAAATGATTCCTTTTAGACAATAATTTCGATTCACAAAACTTCTGGGCTTATATCTTATAGTATTTCTTAGGTCTTAATATAAATAATTTTCTATACATCAGGTACAATACTTTCTTTTGCTAATGGCTCTTTGGTTTTGGTAGCTGGTATTCACTTTAAGTCTTTTCAGGTAACAAACGTGGCATAATTAAAAGTAATAAATATAAAACATATAAATAAATATATCGACATTAATAAATATAATAAATAACAATAATAAATAACTTTTTGGGTACAGTATTTCTTTTTATAAACATATGTTCAACAGACGTCACATATTTGATTTAGGTGGCTTTGCTCAGCTGGTCGCTGTTCTACATTTCATAGTGCTACATGTTACATCAGAATTTGCTGTCGACTTTCATAACTAACCTAACTGCTCAATTTTTTCTCTTAAAAAGGTAATTAACAAATTTTAATTTTACTATCCCCGCTTGTGTCCTTTTTTATCTGATGTATATAATTTAATTACATATTTAAAAATTGTTCTTTTCCTTATTGCAGGCTTCTAACGGTTGGAAGGAATTAAAACATTGGATTGTTGCCACGAGGTCCTATACCAATATTAAATTTATTAAGGAAGGTTAGTAATCGGTTTGATAATAATGTTTTCCTTGATTTCTTATCATATTTATTTCAAATTCTGTGATATTGCATGTAGAAATGTTGTGATTTACTTGCATCTTCTTGCATTCTGTTTGTAGATGTTGTAGGCTGGTGAGGTTATCTGCTGTTGATTGTTGAGGCTGTCCTATTATTAATCTATCCTTCATAAATTTAAAGCCCTTGTATCTGGTGTATCTTTTAAAGCAATTCCTTGATCTGGTTCTGTTTTCTTCCTTATTATTTCTATTTATTCCGTTGAGTATCGATATTTCCACTTTAGTGGCATTGTTTATAATTCTAATTACACCAATAAACGACTTTATAATATAAAGCTTCCAATCATCTTCATCCGATACTTTCCACTTAAATTCATTATTAGGCTTCATCATCATAATAAACAATTCAATAATATAACACTTCCAATCAACACTAATAAATTCTTTCAACAATAACATGGTCTTAATTATAGCATCACTTTTCAATATTATCACAGCCATGGTAATCCACACAATACAATAAATCAAAACACTAATTAGTTCTTTAATAATATAATCTTTCCACATGTAATAGCCCGGCGCTCCCATTTTATTAATATAATTCCTTATCTCTTTCACTCTTATTAACCACTTTCCATTCTTCATTAGTCCATCTTCCATTTCCTTGTTGCCCATGCACGAATCCATATTTGTTCTTGTAGCTCCATTTTTGTCATATTTCTTTGGCCTATTCTTCCGGTCACATCGCTGAATATCTCTCTTAAAGCGTATGTGCCGCGGATGCACGCCGTCGGTCCGCTCCTGTCCTCCTCGGTGTCGGTCCGGTGTCCTCTTCGGGCGTTTGAACCGTGCATGCGGCCGGTATGCGCGCGCGTGGTTCCTCCTTTTCTTCCGCCTCCGGGCCTTGCGGTGCATGCTCTTCTCCCGAATGTCGTCCTCCTCGTCCTGATGTCGGCCGTCCGGTGTCCTCGGGCGCTTCCGTCTCCGGGCCTTGCGGTGGGCGCTCCTCTTGTCCGGTAGTCCGTCCTCCCTGGTGTCATCCTCTTGGTTCTCTATCTATTTTTTCTGAGCTTGTGTGGGTTGTATCGGGGTTATCATGTAGACATAATTGTTTAGATGTAGTTTTCTGTATATCTGGTGGCGGGTCGTTGGGTGCTGGGTTCCATGTTTTTTGTTGATTTATTCCTGTTGCATGCGCTAATGTATAAGTTGTACTAATTTGATGAGGTGGTGGTTTATGATTTCTATTATGATTATTCTGAGTGTAATCATTTTTTGTGTTAAATCGATCACGGCCATAATAATAATTTCTTTTGTAGGTTAGCTGTGGATAATGGTTTGTTTGACAATTTTGAAAGCTTCTACTATTCCAATTATTTTGATTATGATCATAGCAGCGTTTAAATTGAGGAGTAGATCGAGAGTGATCATATGATACTGGTTCATAGTTTTGGCTGGTATACTGATTACTTTTTGAGTTGTGTTGATTTTGTGCGTATCTCTGGTCTGAACGGTGGTTTGATATTGCCATCACAGACTGTATGCCATATAAATGATTTATCAGCTGTTTGCAATCAGTAATGGGTTGTGTGGCGAGTGCCATTCTAACTTGATACGGTAGCTTCTTTAAAATAATACTTGCTAATGCCGATTCATTAATGGGCTCGCTCAATTGAGAATTTTTAAACTGTAGGGCAGTGACGAAAGTGGTACATGCACCGTCTAAGTTAGGGTTGAAATCGCATGATATAATGTCCGCTAGCACGTCCAACTGTTTACTTCTGCTCCAATACTGTTCCAGGAAGACAGCTACAAACTCATCCAATGATGTAAATTCATGGACTCTACTCCGAAAGAACATCAGGGGTTCGCCAATCAATAAACTAGTCAAACGAAGACGCCAAAAATTCCAAGAGGTGGGTGTTAATGATTGAACTAGTTTTATCTGATCTATAAATTCTTTAGGTTGGAGATAGCGGTCTGTATTGTCAAAACGGCCTAATTCATTGAAACTGTGTAGTGAATCAAACGTTGCTATGGGAATAGGCTCTATATTCTCGTGCGGAAATTGATGTATTTGACTTTCAAGTTGTACCAACTTCTCTTGGGCCTGTTTCCAATGACTAGAAGCTTCTGTTTCATTATCTACTACTTCGGCATTTAATTCAGATGAAAATAATTGCTGTTCTCCAACGGCTGTCTCCAATGAATTAAGTTGTACTTTGTTTTGATTTATATCAGAATTTAGGTGAGCTATTTGTGTAGATTTACTATTCTGTTGTTTATTTATGGAAATAAGTTGACTATTGTTCCTGTTTGTAGCTATTTCATGAATTTGTGAAGTGTTTTGTGCTGGTAGGTTATCTATTCTTTCCGCAGTCTCCTTATCCATTCTTACCGATGTATCCTTCAGTGATTCCCGCATTTCCTTCATTTCCGCCTTTAAGTTCTTCATTACTGTGGTCATTGTTTTTTCTAAACTATTAGAAAATGACTTGATCATCCCCTCTACTATAACCCTCCTTATTGCTTCTTGGGAGACATTTAACGGTTATTACTGTTCACAGGATTCTTGGCGGTGATTGAAGATATCTGGGCGTTGGACTCCATCGCGCCCCCCTCAGCGTCGATCTCCGCTACTATCGCCGTCTGCAGTGTGTCTGCTACCTTACTTTGCGTGGACGAAAAGAGACTCATATTTTAAAAATGGATTAAGTGTCAAGTGTTTGTTAAAAAAGTGAAAGTTTTGGCCAACAAGGCATTAATAAGGACACAAATGAGGATAGGCCTATGGACATTACAAGCCAGGTAACCTATTTATTACTTAAGCTCTTATAATATAATAATACTATTCATTGATTTCTGACTAGCAGTTTAGGCCCATAAAATATAATAGCTCTCTCTATAAAATATATTTTCTACAATAATAATAATATAAAATTTTCTTTAAAACATATAATTTCTCTTTATTTAAAGCTATTGATTCCCCAAAAAGTAATACAAATTTCCCTTCGCCAGTTTTCCTCAAAACTCGTATAAGTTATCTATAATTTTCAATATGGTTATTGACCTAATTTCAAATAATTATTCAATGAGCTTGGCTCTCATCATCAGTCCCACGTTGGTACGACATGTCTTTGTGCCGTATCCGTGGCCCCACGTTGGGCGCCATGTCTTTGTGTCACGTTATTCTTTATATTTAAATAACGATTAGCCTCCTGCTTGGCATCAGTCGGTAAAGCATGAGATTTGATATAATTAGGTCGTGGTTTTCTAATAGTATTCAGTCTTAAAAAATCTTGATAGGCCTAGATATGGGCTTCTCCAATAACTCTTGTAATTCAATAAATAATAAATATATATATAAATGATACTTATACTATAGAGTTTGAGGAATAAAAAATAAATTGCACACCATGAAAGTTTCATACATATATTACATAAATAATGCAAAGATCAGTCGAGGCAAAAAATATATATAGAGCGATAAAAAAAAATATAATATAAAAATAGAACAATAATTGAAATCAATAAAATATCACAGGCTAACTTTATATTCTAGATTTATGGCACGAATCATTACCATGTGCCTTTATCTTAAAATCATATGCATTCTGTTGCATGTAGCTGCGATATGCACTTGCTAATACTTGTCGACTTGGACAATTCAATCAAAAAATATGTGCTCTAAGATCAGCTTGATAAATTAGCCACTAATAATCCAAATATATATATATATTAAAATCTCTAGTATTTAGTAGATTATTTGTATCGAATATATATTTTTATCTCAGGGTGCAAGATTCGGCACCTGACGGAATAGGTAGAGCCATTCATCTAGTGAATTAGAACTATGATAAATTATCGCAAATTGTATTGCAAAAAATTAAATATTGTATGCATACGTTTGATAGCCTAGATTTCGTACTTCTTTGATTAAATAGAAATTTCTAAAATATTGATCTATATTTTTCTTTCAATTAAATACCTTTAATACTAATTTTTACTTGCGCAAGTATTACTCTTATTAATTTCTCAATTTATAATAACCCTTTCGGCGAGCTAGCTTTGATCATCAGATTATTTCGAAGCACTAGGGCGCCCATCACTAAATTCAAATTTAATCACTCACGTGTCGAAAATCTTCTTGTAAGCCGCCGATGTCGATCCAACTCCATGTGGTCCGGGAATATGGTAGCCGGAATCGTCTCCTCCAAGGGGTTATAAATTTAATTAAAATGAAAAATGACTTCTGCTTCACAATAGCATCACGAAGTCTTTTAAGAAATTTAATAATTTACTTTAACTTTAATTTTTACAAAATTATTAATAAGGTACTTCGCTCTAAAATATTTGGGGTCCTCTTATGGTGGCATCTGGCTGGCGAGTGCTGGTTCTTCCTTCTCAAGTTTTACAGATCCTCTTTCCGACTTTCAAATTAGCATAAAATTTAAATATCTCAATCCTCCGCCATTAAATTCAAATAGATCTTACAAAAAATGCCAAAATATTGCTTAGATTATATGATTAATAATTTCTTTGCATTCGAGCCATATTGATAACATAGATTACACAAATTTTTACACAAAATCTAGTACATTTATATAAATATATATAAATATTTTTGAATTGGCCTACAGTTGCCGCCTATTAACTGCCGTTTTACTATTGGTGCATGCAAATTTTATTCGGTATTCATGCGCCTGGTAACTCTTATTTCCTGAATACATTAAATTATTTTTATTTGGTTTTTTATTTATGCTCTTTGCATGCTAGTTAATATTCTATACATTAATATTAATTCCATGCTACCTAATAATTAGCCACGTGGACGGGTGTTTTTCCATATTGCACACCATCTGATTGCAATAAAGCTCTGCCAAGGGGTTTTGGTCAGATTCTACGTTCTTCGGTTTGATCGATCTCTAGGTCACCGATCCGTGAATACATCTACATAACCTCAATCTTCAAATATTTTATATAATAATCTATTTATGAGCAATAAACTTCCTTCAAATCCTTTTTAGGTTCTTGTACCATTTAGCCAGAACAAGCTGATGCTATCTAATCTTGGTTATTATCTGCTTGGCGATATTAGCCAATTACTTTATTTTTAGACCTATTACTATTTCTGTTAGGGCTTTTTATCTACCCAGATTTAATATGTTACAATGCAAAAAATGAGAATACAGTAAAGAAAGCAAATGAGAGCAGAAAGAGACGAAAACGGATGAGAAGTAAGTCACGAATACAGAACACAAGAAAAAAGGAGTAAGACGAGAATACAGAAAACAAGTGAGAAGAAAAATTTGAGGAAGAAAGAGAAGGTAGACAGGAAACGATCAGGAGAGACAGAGATAAGAGGAAGCCTAGTGATGCTGTCATGTCTTCAGGGATTTGCCAGGAATAATGATCGCCGGCATAAGGCAAGGCACAAGCCATTCATTTTGCTGACTTGACGCGACAATTTTTGATAGGCCTGCTAAGCCAACTTACAAAAGTCCTACATAAAAGTCCCAAACTGAGTCCTAGCTTGGAAAAATGTGGGTTATCGAGTCTGACTTTTCATGAATACCTGTTGAGTAGAAAAATTGGAAGTCTTGTGAAACGAAAACAGCAGATACTACAGTAACTATATAACCAGTGTTTATTGAACTTTATTCCGAAGTGAAAAGTGTAAATTTGAAGTATTGTGCTCACTATAACCTTAGTGTCCGGTTTCCCATTAGGGAACTTTGGACTATATACGGCGAGGTGGAACTACCCTTGGGTCTCCCCACCATTCAAAGCAATACGCTAATAATAATAATAACCAGTGTTTAATATATGACTAGTGGTTATATAGTTATATAGTTACTGTAGTAGATACTAGATAGTAGTATAAAATTATATGTACACACACTTCAGACACTTGAAGCTACGTACAGACTTCTGCACCACGATCACGAGCATTTCGCTTTTCATCAGCTGATGCTATGCTAGAGAAACATTAAAATACTGATATAATAAGCATCAGCATCAGCTGATTAAAATTAAAATGCACCTATTCGTGGCGCATGAGTCTGTACCCAGCTTATGACACACAATGTGTATGTAATACATGTGTAATACAATATCTGTAAAATATAGTAGTTATAAGATACAGATGGAAATTACTAGGATATTGCATATATTCAATAAATTATCATTATTGAACGAATATCCAAATTGAATCACCCCGAAGACTTCTGCTACTGCAAATATTGACAACAAGGTAAACAGCTAGATGGAAATTCGATGAGTGATACTATTGAAAAATCTGGTGTGGCGCACTCACACAACTTTCCTTGCCGTTATGAAAATTGACCAACTGACGCTAGTGTTCACGCGCATCTCAAGCCTACTATTCAAAGATCTAAGCCAGCTGGTGACAGGACAATAACGCTGCAAACACACGAAGTCTGCCATCTCTTCATAGTGAATCATTTAATAGAATCAACAGTTGCCAACAGTTTGCAATTCAATTTATTGTTATTTTCTCTAGCTTCGAGCTTATTTTCAACTCAAGATGAAAATGTTAGTGAACATTAATAGTAGAGATTTTTATGCTCAATCTTTTCCACTTGACATTTTCTGTTTAAATTGTACCTGAAGCCTGATAATTGGGAATCTGAAATCAAACTATGCATAGATGGGGCGGAGCTCCTGGAATTTTTAATGAAATGGGACTTGTGGCAGTTGATAGAGCTTATCAATGACTTTTTTAGGTATCAAAAATCGTTGGAGCCGTTTTCGAGAAAATCGCGAAAAACCCTGCTTTTGACAACATTTTCGCCATTTTAGCCGCCATCTTGAATTGCATTTGATCGAAATTGTTCGTGTCGGATCCTTACACTGTAAGGACCTTAAGTTCCAAATTTCAAGTCATTCCGTTAATTGGGAGATGAGATATCGTATACACAGACGCACATACACTCATACACACACACACACACACACACACATACATACAGACCAATACCCCAAAAACCACTTTTTTGGACTCAGGGGACCTTGAAACGTATAGGAATTTGGAAATTGGGGTACCTTAATTTTTTCGGAAAGCAATACTTTCCTTACCTGGTAATAGGGCAAGGAAAGTAAGAACTATTTGTCAGCCCCGGGAATTAATTTGGATTTTCGTTCAATAATACAGTTTTTGATCGATATTAGTAGAAACGATAGGATAAAGCTTCTCGCATCAATAATATATTTTATGATAGAAGTTATTCAATTTCTGATTGGAAATTAAATGAATTATTACCTGTTTGTGAAGTGTAGATGGAGCTGTTGTGGCATTGGATTTCTGACCACCAGCAAAACATGTCTCCATCAAGACACAGGCAGTAGACACACGGGTCTTCTCTATCCACCTGAAACATAGAAAATATAAACAGTTTTATAAGAATCTTCATAACTTGAAAGTGCTCATACTTGAGCCCTGTTATTGAGTGGAAATATTCTATCAAAAACAGAAAGTATGGCCTTTCTAGAAGATAGCTATACTTTTATAGTGAGAGTTAAAATATAATGATTTATAGATTAGAATTAAATGTGGGAATTCCTCTGTGTTGCAATCAAGTGTTATTGAGCGGAAATATTCCATCAACAACAACAATTCTGGCCTTGCTGGGACCTGGGAGATACCTGTACTTAAAATTAATTTTTCAATAATAATGCAAGTTAGAATAATTATAATGATTCAGTTAGAATAATGCGTAGTGGTGATTCCTTTGTGGTGCAATAAAGTGAGAAATAGTTTCCATATCACAAAAAATTATCCCACAGAGAAAGCTTGAATTTCGAAGAGAACTGGGAGATAATTATTCTTGAAACTTCACATAAATTGGCTTCAGACACATTAGGCTACAGTATTTTTTAAAGAACAATATCCAATTTGAATTGATACAGTTTTTCTATACTGGAGAATTAATTAGGTTTAGGTTTATTGAATGACCAAAACTACTAAAAAAACTCCAGACATACACATACTCTGCTTCAGAAACTTCGAGTGTGATTTTTTAAAAGCCACTTCTCAATATCTGGAGGATCCGTACTGCATTGCTGTTCTATGATTGGTTGTTGTCCGAGACTATTATGTCTTCTTGAAGACATAAAATTGTCTTCATATTGTCATATTACAATCATATCTTCATATTAGTCACCCACATTTCTGGCAATGGGGGGAGCCCAGTGTGAGCAAATCAAGTTTGAAATTACCCGTTAATTCATTTATTTAGAAATGATTATTTCAGATACGGTATAAGAATAATTGAAAACGGTTTTCGAAATTTTCTTCAAAAGCACTGTTAAGATAATAATTATTATGAATAATTGAAACAATGAATGATATTTCATCTCCATACTACTACAAAATTATTTCATTCTTGAAAGTAACTATATATTTGCACGTTTCGATGAATGATACTCCCACCTTACAACTACTACACGGAAGAATCTTTCTCATACCTTCCGCGAAACGAACTTCCTCATATCTCATTACATACATGAGCAGACCACTACCCTAAATATTTTGTATTCCAGGCGAACAGTTTGGAATACGAACAGTTTCCCATACCTCGCAACAAACACGGGAAGAAACCGCACTACAATATTTACTTTCATTACTTCGTGCATTTGTTTGTACAGTGAAGTCGTACGATAATTATTTGAAGTGAATACGAGAAGCAAGCATGCCTCACCAGACATCGTACGACACATCACAGGTCTGTGAAGACCCAGGGGAAATATTCGCATCCTAAGACAACTCACTACTCAAAACGATTCGCTTCTGCTCAACAATTGCTTCGAATGAGTGCATACGACCTCCTTACGTCTTTCATTTTCTCTTAGAAGTTTCTTCTCTTCATTCAATCTTGTTTGATCGTTTCTCTCGCTTCCTCACTCGTTCCCTCATGCTTATGATCACGATGTCTTTTATTTTCTCTTAGAAGCTTCTTCTCTTCATTCAATCTTGTTTGATCGTTTCTCTCGCTTACTCACTCATTTCCTTATGCTTATGATCACCATGTCTTCCATTTTCTCTTAGAAGCTTCTTCTCTTCATTCAATCTTATTTCATCGTTTCTCTCGCTTCCTCACTCGTTCCCTTATGCTTATGATCACGATGTCTTCTATTTTCTCTTAGAAGTGGCTTCTCTTCATCCAATCTTATTTGATGGTTTCTCTCACTTTCTCACTCGTTCCCTTATGCTTATGCTCGCAATGTCTTTTATTTTCTCTTAGAAGTTGTTTCTTCTCTTCATTCAATCTTATGTGATGGTTTCTCTCACTTTCTCACTCGTTCCCTTATGCTTATGATCACGATGTCTTTTATTTTCTCTTATAAGTTGTTTCTCTTCATTCAATCTTGTTTGATCGTTTCTCTCACTTTCTTACTCGTTACCTTATGCGTATGCTCACGTCGTATTTCATTTTGTCTTAAAAGATGTTTCTCTTCATTCAATCTTGTTTGATCGTTTCTCTCACTTTCTTACTCGTTACCTTATGCTTATGCTCACGTCGTATTTCATTTTGTCTTAGAAGATGTTTCTCTTCATTCAATCTTGTTTGATCGTTTCTCTCGCTTTCTTGCTCGTTGCCTCTACAATATTCTCCTCTCAGTTATCATTATCACTAATTCATCTGTGCATCTCTATCCTTATCTTCTTCTTACTTCTGAACTCTTCCTTTTTTTATAAGTAGTTGGCTCTATTTATTCAATCTTTTTTGTTCTTCTCTCTCGCTTTCTCTCTCTTTACCTATCTTCAGCTCTCTTAACCAATCTTTTCCTATGACTGTATTCGGTTGGTTCAGTTGTTGGTTGTATTGTAACTTTTGCCAGTGTTATGATTTTGTTTCTATTGTATTGTTTGTATTTTGACTTTTGCCTATTACTGCATTGTATATGTTTATTGACAATAAAATATATCTTATCTTATCTCTTTAGATCTTATATTGTCTCTTTTTAACTTTATTAATCACTCAGACCGTTTTGATAGCAATTCTCTCTCGTACTCTTCCTATTTCTATACATAAATAGCTCTCTTTATTCTAAAATTTTCGTTCTTCTCCCTTGTTTTCTCTCTCTTTACCTCTGTCATTGTATCTTTTCAACTTTATTAATCACTCAGACCTTTTAGGTAGTAATTCTCTCTTGAAATCTTCCCAAATCTTCGATTCGTACAGTATTTTGATCAGAAGGATATTCTTTTATATCCTTTTCAGAGTCAACAATTAGTTGTTGACACATGGCCGACTTATGTAGTTATATTACAATATTTTATCATTGTTATTCAATTCAAATTTCATTCTGATTGATCATGTTTCATACTTTGTAAAATTCGAGGAATAATTAGCTATACTGTCATTAATGTAAATTAGTGTGTAAAAATATTCTAGCATATATGAATAGATAATCTAATCTGATATTTCTCTTCTTCTCAACTGATCTCTCTCTTTACCTCAGTCATTGTCTCTTTCCAATTTTATTAATCACTGAGCCTTATTTGATAGCAATTCTCTCTTGCTACCTGCTTCTCTAAATCTTATATTTATCTTGCTATTAGTTTCTCTCTTCTCACTTCTTCTCATTCTCCTTTCCCATCCTTTTCCTCTCCCATTTTGTCTGGAAAGTTGTCTCTCTCACTAATTCTATTTATTTCATTTCATTGTCTCTACATATTCTATTTCATTGTCTCACGTTCTAGTTTCTTATAACTTTCGAACTTCTCACTCTTTTTCATCTTCAATCCAAGCATTCCATCCTTTTCTCACACCACATTGAATTTGTGACTTAATCCTATTCTCAATTATTGTTACTTGTGAGCATGTCTCAATATTCTCTATATTTGCTTTGATCTTTCAAGGTTCTCTCTCATTTTCTGCACCTCTCTCTAGTTTCTTTTTCCAAGCCTCAAGTTGTCTCCTCATTTCACTTCCCACTATTCTTGTTCCAAGCTTCAAGTTATACCTTAATGAAGTAATACCGAAAACATTCAAAATATTAATATTCACAACTTCACAAAGAACTGCGAACGTCACAAAGTTGAAACTGGCAACTCAATGGACTAGTGAAACAGTAACTCACAGTACTAAAATTTACCAAGTCCTGGAAAGTCTGGATTCGGTGCTTTACTACGAACAAAAACGACTGTATAATAAAATAGAAGCATAAAACTGACATTGTATAATATTAAAAAATGGGGAGGAAATCTCCAGTGCTAATGGTTCAATGAGCTTTCAAGATTACACTGGTAATTACAGTAATGAAAAGCTAGAAAGATAACAAAGAAGGAAACGGAAACAATGAAGAGAGTAAGAGGAGGAGGGGGAGGAGAAGGAGGAGGAGGAGAAGGAAGAGGATGAGGAGGGGGAGGAGAAGGAGGAGACTGATGTTGATGATGAAGAGGTGGAGAAAGAGGTGGAGGAGTAGGAGTAGGAGGAGGAGGAAAAGGAGAAAAAGGAGGAGGAGGAGAAGGAAGAGGAAACTGATGATTTTTCAATTTCAATTTCAATTTTATTGATGTCATGCATTGAACAATAATACAATATTGACACAAGTCAAATACATAGTCACAATGGTAAATTACATTGTAAAAAATATTAAGATATTTAAATAACAAAAAATAATTCAATTCCAAGAAGACAAATCATTTTAAAAATTTCTCAATTCAAAAATTCCAATATACTGTAAAAGGATTTTTCGATCAGCCAATCCTTCAACTTAATCTTCAACAAAACTTCAGAGTCAATCTCAGATATAACAGGTGGGAGAGAGTTCAATATTTTCCTGCTCATGTGATCAGGACTACCTTGGAAAAAAGACGTTCTATGAGCATCTAGTCTCAGAGCATTCCTAGACCTCGTGTTGTACCCGTGTATATCTGATCCTCTAGCCCAGGAAGCTCTATGTTTGAGTCCATGTAGTGCAGCCTCGAGTATGTATAGACAGGGAAGCGTCAGAATTCTTGCACTTTGGAACAGTGGCCTTCAAGGGTTTCCCCAGCATCATCCTGACCACTCGCTTCTGTGCCTTGAACACTCTGACCATTCCAGTTGATGAGCCCCACAAGATCAAGCCGTAGGTCAGTAGCGGTTGAAAGTAACCATAATAAGCCGAGAATACTACTTTCTTGTTCAGACTCGTCGTTAATCTTGATATCGCAAATGTTGCCCTACTAAGTCGCTTCACAACCTCGTCCACATGATGATGATGATGATGATGATGATGAGGAGGAGGAGGAGGAGGAGGAGGAGAAGGAGGAGGAGGAGAAGGATGAGGAGGAGGAGGAGGAGAAGGAAGAGGAGACTGATTATTATGATGATGGTGATGATGATGATGATGATGATTATGATTATGTTTATGATGATGCCTATGATTATGATTATGATTATGATGATGATGATGATGAGGAGGAGTAGGATGAGAAGGAGGAAGAGGAGTAGGAGGTGGAGCATGATGAGGAGAGGGAGGAGGAAGAGGAGACTGATGATGATGATGATGATGATGATGATGATAATGATGATGATGATAATGATGATGATGATGAAGAGGAGGAGTAGGATGGGAAGGAGGAAGAGGAAGGGGAGTAGGAGGTGGAGCATGATGAGGAGAAGGAGGAGGAAGAGGAGACTGATGATGATGATGATGATGATGATGATGATGATGATGATGATGATGATGATGATGATGATGATGATGATGATGATGATGAGATGATGATGATGATAATGATGATGATAATGATGATGAGGAGGAGGAGTAGGATGAGAAGGAGGAAGAGGAAGAGGAGTAGGAGGTGGAGCATGATGAGGAGAAGGAGGAGGAAGAGGAGACTGATGATGATGATGATGATGATGATGATGATGATGATGATGATGATGATGATGATGATGAGGAGGAGGAGGAGGAGTAGGATGAGAATGAGGAAGAGGAGGAGGAGTAGGAGGAGGATGATGATGAGGAGGGCGAGAAGGAGGAGGAGATACAAAAATTAAAAAATATGAAAGGTCCATAGAAACTTATTTCAGCTCCTTGTATAAACTATCGGCCTTTCAGTGTTGATTATTGTACTCGACAACAGCTTTCCAAGTTGATTTTCAGAATCGAAACTTATAAACAGCCGACTCCATTATAGCTCAACAACATTGTTGGCGATCTTCAGAAGGCCTTCCAATAATCCCCGCTGAAAACGTGAACGGTTACGCTTGAAATTATTATGTAGGAACCAACTTTTGAACTTTGCTTCGTAAATTTGCTCCAAGTTTAACAACAACTTCGTCAGCTATTTAAGTTTGCCGGATGTTCAAAATGGCGGACAATGGCTTTGATCAACAGGGTAGGCTCACAAGTGGACTTATTTCTATACTTCTAGGGTGAACGGACTTTGATCATAAAATTGGATGATTATGAGTTTTGTGTTGTAACTACCTAACTACCAGTCTTAATTGGTGATTATTTTTTGTGAGAGGATGAAGTTTACGTTATGAGATGTGAGTGGAAAAGTCGTTATGTTCGGATCCAGAGTTGGTAACAGTAATTTTAGCCCAAACAAGATTCTGGTATTATTGAAGAAAAGAGAAGATTTTCTAAAAATGCAGACTTGTTTCAATCCATCTTGATATCCTTGGAAGTTTGGGTAATTCAGTTTAGTTTACTCTGATTGATCTAGTATTTTTCTTTAGTGAACGACTCCCTCCTATGGTTGACCACTTAAGGAGCTAATGGTACCCTTAGCCCCCCTTATGGGTGGATAACTTACCCTTTATGGGATATCATTTTTACGAATTCTTAATCACTTATTTGCAACAGTTTGGAACCCTGATTCTGTATTATTAGAATAATTATTATAATAATGATCTATCATAAATCATAATAGATGTAGATATACAATCAATACTAGTATTTCGGAGAACAGTAGAACTCGCTACACTTACTAAAATCACTACTCGCAACACACTCTCGCCTTTTCGAACACAAACACACATACAAATTGGATTTAGAGTATGATGATATATGCAATAGGATCAGTGGAAGACGCTGAGAAATAGAAGTTCTTTATACTTTAGAGCTAGGATTCACGGTTGAAGGGATAAAAAAATTGAAACTTGATATTTGGGACTATTATAGGAAGATATTTGAATTTCAAAAAGTTGAAAATTTTGAACATGTAATACATGGAATAATACCGCATTGAAGCGCTGAGACGAATGAGCCCAATTCGAACCTAATCTGATGAAAGAATTGAAAAATTAGTTTGATTTTTAAGGTAAAATTCCCGAATAAAGGGCCGTCATCTTGAAACGGGGACCTTTCTCTACAGAAAAAAATTGAAAACTTTTTTGAGGAATTCTATTTGTGAACAACATTAGTTCGATGACAATTCTGGTGTGAACGTGGCTTTAGAATGTATATACATTTTATATCGTAGAACATGGAAATCACATTTTAGAATTGATATGATAAACCATATGTTTTCGTTGTCATTGATTCATTCATAAATATCAAATGTTGTTGATCCGTTACTAGTAGAAAGTCATGTTCAATTTTATTTGATTAGCTCTACAAATGAAGAGTTTACTTATTTCAATTTAATCAAATAAAATTGAACATGACTTTCTACTAGTAACCGGATCAACAACATTTGATATTTATGAATGAATCAATGACAACGAAAACATATGGTTTATCATATCAATTCTAAAATGTGATTTCCATGTCCGATTCACCCCCTTGTCCACATACAGAAATTCCCTCTATCTCAAGATCAGATGGAAACTTTGGAATTGTTGAAAAATGAAATTGCTTCCGCGGTACTGCTCTTTGTTGATGAAAATGTACCATTCATAATTGAGACAGATGCATCAGATTTTGCAATTGGTGCAACATTAACACAAAATTCTCGACCAGTAGCCTTTTTCTCACGAACTTGTCCCAAAGTGAAACCAGGCATTCAGCTGTTGAGAAAGAAGCCTATGCCATTGTGGAGTCTATAAGAAAATGGAGACACTATTTACTACGAAAACAATTCACTTTGATCACTGACCAAAAATCAGTCACATTCATGTTTGGCACTCAACACAATAGAAAAATAAAAAATGAAAAGATATAAAGGGGCGCCTAGAATTATCTGAATACAAATTCAACATAGTCTACAGACCTGGAAAAGAAAATGCACCAGCTGATGCACTCTCTCGTATATGTATTACAGCTGGTTGTTCAACATTGAACTCAGCTTGGCAAAATACCATGATGAACTTTGTCACCCTGGTGTAACTCGTTTCTACCACTGGCTCAGAATGAAAAATCTCCCTATACTGTAGATGATGTAAGGAAAATTTGCTCCAATTGTGCAATTTGCTCTGAAATAAAACCACAGTATATGAAGACAAAAGGAAATCTCATAAAGGCAACAAAACCTTTTGAACGAATTAATATGGACTTCAAAGGACCCGTACAATCAAAACAAGAAATAAATACCTACTGGTGATGGTTGATGAGTACTCAAGATTCCCTTTTGTATTTCCTTGTCCAGACATGACTGCGAGAACAGTCATAAATTGCCTGGTCTCATTAATATCAATGTTTGGCCTTCCAAGCTATATTCACACAGACAGAGGAACATCCTTCATGTCAACTGAGTTGAAGAGCTTTCTTGGCTCAAAAGGGATAGCAACTAGTAGATCAACGCCTTACAATCCGAGAGGGAATGGTCAAGTAGAGCGATATAATGGAATTATATGGAAAGCAATAACACTAGCTCTAAGATCACGAGGACTTGATTCAAATCGATGGGAGGAAGTGTTGCCTGATGCACTTCACTCTATTCGATCTCTTTTGTGTACTACAACAAATTGCACCCCTCATGAACGAATGTTCCTACACATGAGATCCTCAACAAATGGACAGTCACTACCATCTTGGCTAATGAGCCCAGGACCAGTTTGGCTGAAGGAAATGAACCGAAATTCAAAGCAAGATTCATCAGTAGAAGAAGTTGAATTGATTGAGGCAAACCCAGAGTATGCTCACATTCGTCGCCCTGATGGACAAGAGTCCACTGTGTCGCTCCGTCATCTTGCCCCTAAGATAACACGAAAATCTAGCCGGGTAGAATGATATGATGAACCATATGTTTTCGTTGTCATTGATTCATTCGTAAATATCAAATGTTGTTGATCCGTTACTAGTAGAAAGTCATGTTCAATTTTTATTTGATTAGCTCTACAAATGAAGAGTTTACTTATTTCAAGAATCCATGTAACCAGGATAAATTGGTTCATCAAGAACTTATCAGAGACAAGAGGCAACATGATTGAGCTTTTCATAGTTTTTGTTGCCTGGAAAGAGTTTTTTGCCTCTAATTTCATCCAGCATCACGATATTATTCATCTATTTTCATTTTATTTATTGCTAGAAGACATGCACAAATTCACTTTTTGCGTAGTTGAGGAGTTGATATTGTGGTAATTATCCATATTGAATGAAAAAGACTAAGAAATTGTCAAAAAGCCACAGATTTATTGATACTTAGAAAGACCGGTTTCGGTTATTACATCATTGTCAATCTCTGATAAACTCAGTTCTCGAGTAATAACGTTTCTCAGAGATTGACAATGGTGTAATAACCGAAACCGGTTTTTCTAAATATCAATAAATCTGTGGTTTTTTGACAATTTCTTAGTCTTTTTCATTCAATATGCACAAATTATTTGTTGCTAGAAAACATATAAACCAATAATAAAGCGATAAAACATTCTACATACATAAAATGACATGACGAGCAAAATAGTTATAACGAATGATTAATTGAACTCAACCCAGCGGAAAGAAAGAAATAGAACATGCAGGATGTATTAATTTATGCGAAAAGTTGGCAGTCTGTGACAGCCAATAGCAATACAGGGATGAACAGGTGCTTGTGATCGATACGCAAAATGTGCAAACAAAGGGGGGTCTCTGGTTACAGGGCACTCATCCACAAATGGAAATTGTCTCATTCGAAATATTGCTGGTCGTCAAGTTTGAGAGTGAGTGAGAGGGGAGTAGAGAAGAGGAGGGTGTGCGGAATGGGATAGAGAAGGATGAGGAATGAGAGGAACAAGAAAATGATGGATGAAACAGGGAAGAGAGATTTAGAATGAGACAAACAAGGCAATGGTTGGTGAGAAGAGGGGAGAGGGATTCCGGATGAAAGGAACAAGGAAATGTCAATGAGGAACAGGGATACGAAATTATAGAAACTGGGATATAGGGAGAAGGAACAGGGAAATGAGTGGAAGAAAGATGGAAGAAGGATTCGGAATAGAGGAACAAGGAAATTGGTGGAGGAAAGAGAGAAAAGGCATTCGGAAAGAGAGGAACAAGGAAATGGCAGAAAGGAACAGGGATGCAGAATGATGGAAACTGGGATATGGGGAGAAGGAACAGGAGAATTGCTAATTAAGGGGGGAAGAGAGATTCAGAATCAAAGGAAAAAGTAAATGGTAGGTAGGAACAGGGATGATGGAAACTGGGATATGGGGAGAAGGAACAGTGAAATGGGTGGTAGAAAGAGGGAAGATGCATTCGGAATGAGAGAAACAAAGAAATGGGAGAGGAAACAGAGATGAAATGATAGAATCGGGATATGAGGAGAAGGAACAGGGATATGAAATGAGGGGAACAGTGAAATGGATAATTATCGAGAATAGAGGAGAGAAATGGATAATTGATAGAGACAGATGAAAAAGGACGGAATTGTTCAGAAAGGATGCAATAAGGATTGGGTGTGGTGGATTGGGTGTGGTTGATTGGGAAGCGGAGGTTGAAAACATAAGCCGAAGAATATGAAAATGATAAAAAGGAAAAATTAATACTACCCGAAAGACAGTGACAGAAAAGATAGGAGACAGTACGAAAGTTGAGAAGAGGACAAAAAAATTGATTTTAAATGAATGTACATTACTAGACAGAACATTTAAATTCATAATTCTTTATCCCTTTTTTGTGTAGTTGAGAAGTTGATATTGTGGTAATTATTCATATTGAATGAAAAAAAGACTAAGTAATTGTCAAAAACCACAGATTTATTGATACTTAGAAAGACCGGTTTCGGTTATTACACCATTGTCAATCTCTGATGATCAGAGAAAAGATTATTTTTCTATTATCTAATAATAATCAGGAACTAATAATCTACTAATAACTATCAAATAACTATCTACTAATAATTTATCAGAGAAATAGATTATCAGAGAATAATTTATCAGAGATTGACAATGGTGTAATAACCGAAACCGGTCTTTCTAAGTATCAATAAATCTGTGGTTTTTGACAATTTCTTAGTCTTTTACATTCAATCTTTATCCCTTATTGATTCATACAAGTACATCATCAAAAACGATAGGGAGCAAAAAAAAATTTTTATTGGGTTGGATTGTTACTACATTCTATATACGCAATGACATGAGTTTTTCCGATATAATTATTTTCAAAATAATTTGAAATCGAGAATTAAAATAATTGAGAAAGAGAGTTTTTGAAATTAATAGTTATCAAGGGAGAGGAACACACCTCAAAGAGGTGTGAAGAGAAGACGAGGATGTAAAAAAGAGAAAAATAAGCAAATAGATGGAAAGAGAGGGTGAACCAGGAGAGGACAATGACAGGGGTTTAATAAACAAGGGGAGAGAGGGAAAACAAATTATGTTTATTGAGAAGAGCTGAGTATATAGTTCATATTTAGTGGACAAGATATGGTAGTCGATTTGCAGATTGAACAGCATGAACTCAGTATATCTCTCTATTTTTTCTCCCACCCACTCCATCTCTCTCACTATATCTCTCTCTTTTTCCTATCCCTCCTACTCTCTCCCATCATTTCTCTCTCCTACCCACTCCACCACTCTCACTATATCTCTCTCTTTTTCCTATCCCTCCTACTCTCTCTCTCGCACTCACCCTCACTGCCACTCTATCACTCTGCCACTCTATCTCTCTCCCCCTCACTTACACACTCTCTCTCTTTAACACGCTATCTCTCTCTCTCTCTCTCTCTCTCACGATATCTCCTCTCTTCTCCCTGTGTAATTCGCAATATGGCTGGTGTTTGATAATGTCACAGCCATACTGCTGATTAAAATGTGTTTAATGACTGTTGCAGCGTCCCCAGATGGGTTCACCAATACCCATTAACGTTGCTAGGACACTCAGCATAGGGATCGAACCGGTGCAATTTGATTGTTTATCTAGTGGGTAATGGAAAGAATGTAATTGGAAAGGATTGAGATGAGTTAAATATAATTGCAAATTGGAATTATTGTTTATTCATTCTAATGGAAAAATAATAATTACTGATTGTAGTACAAGGCCAAGAATAGTATAGTATATAGTAATAGCTATACACTATCCTTGGTACAAGGCATCATAGGAGCAGTGACAGAGAAAAAGTTATTAGAGCCTTCAGACAAAATGAAATCGAATCTATAGTGTGGTAAACGTTATAATGGCAGTATTTGATTAACATTGGTGTTGTTACCTTTGTCTCTCATTCGACAATTAATTGAAGAAATATTCATTCTCAATCATAAAAATTTATTATTTAATCATTGAAGAAAATATATTCTTGACGAATGAAATACAGTATCCTATACGATTAAACGAGCAATTTCTGTTTATATATATATATATATATGTATGTGACCGTATCTCGAAAACTGCTCTAACGATTCTCACGAAATTTGGAACAAAGTAGGTTTATGATATGAAAATTCGATTGCACCAGATTTCAACCCTGGGATAACTCGCTGAAGGACATTAAAAGAATAAATACGTCCTTGTAAAAACAGCTGAAAATTTTGTCGTCTGTCTATACCGTAATGGAAGTGAGTGAACGATTGTATATGTGGGATCATTCAGCTGATCTCACGTGAAGAAAAATTCAGCAAGAAAAACTTATTTTTGTTTATTTCTCTTTTTTTTTAGAAAACATGCTTACTTCAGAAAGTCCAAAATAGTAACTAGATGATGTTAGTGTAGAATAGTACATAGTACATTAACAAATATTGTAGCAAACATAGTATATCATTCTAAATCAAATTCATAGTATATCAATTTGTAATTGATGATGTGTTTGTTTTTTGAAGTGTGAATAAATTGTTATTTTGATGAGTGATAGTAGCTTAACCTAGATTTTGATTTCGAGTGTAGAATAAATTTCAAAAGGGGACAGTTTTGGGCATAAACCTGTTGTGTCTCCTCATATAACTTTAAGAATAATTGTACGACTGAGAAAATGAGTAATTTAATATAAACTATGAATCTTTCGTTACAAATTTTCTATGCTTTTACACTCCAGAGCAAAGCTCGGTCCCCCGATATTAATTGATTATTTAAACAAGATAATTGATATTAAATATGATACCTATACCGTCCGGTATCAGCCGGTATCTGCCTCTATAGAAGGCAGTGGAGTAGAATGGCAGAGAATCAGCAACACTGCTCTTCTATATTTCTCCACTGTCATCATACGTAAACCTCACTATAACTAATTCTCATTGAATAACTCGTATATATATTTTTTCTCCACTGTTCTCTCTGTCATCAATATAAAATATTGTCAAATCTTTTCCCCACATAAACCCTTCGTCTACTACTTGAAGATTTGGTTGTACGTTAAGTCCATTAAATTTAACGACCGTAAAATGACGTACCCTTACGGAAACATGATTGTGGAATAAGGTAGAATTGCTATTGCAGAATAGATAGATGCTAGAATTTGAATTCAAGTACCACTACTTTATCTGTATGAAACAACTAGGTACAATTTGAACAGAAAGAGGTAGTATCTATTATTAAGAACATCCAGACTAGCTAGAATTTGTATTTGGAACAATTTAGTATCAAGAATCTACATGCAATTTAACCTAGAGAAAGTTAATCACGGTGAAGTTTCGAATATTCAACGTTGCAAATTCCCATTCCAGTCTTGTGTAAACAGCCAACGACGTTGCTACCTACAAAATTCTATTAGCTGCACAATAACTGTAATCGCACATCGCAGTTATTCTCCTTCTCTTCTTTCTTCTTCTTCTTCTTCTTCTTCTTCTTCTTCTTCTTCTTCTTCTTCTTCTTCTTCTTCTTCTCTTCTTCTTCTCACCTCTTCCTCCTCCTCCTCCTCCTCCTCCTCCTCCTCCTCCTCCTCCTCAAACTTATCTTTTTCTTCATCTTCTTTTCCTTAATCTTTCTCTTCTTCTTCTTCTCCTTCTCCTTCTTTTCCTTCTTCTTCTACTTCTTCTACTGCTTCTGATACTGTAGCAGTTGATTTTAAACGCGATAAGCTTCACAAAGTAATTCTCTGTCATAATTTATCCAACAGTTCCGAATAGGGCAAAACTCATACTGGTGCCGAGCATCGCATTCCCTTTCCTATTTTGTTATCTGCGTTTCCACTCTTGAATTTCGGTATTTCTTATATTCTCCCTCTTCTCCATTATCTTCTCGTTTTGTAGTTTATACAAATGGAATGATACTTCTTCTCAATTTCCTTCCTCATATTCTATTGCAATTAATTTATCATCCGTCAGTCTTTCCTCACCTATATTCGTTCTGTTTCTCATGGTAATTTTTTAATAATAATTCTTTTCCACGTTTTCATTTCCCTCCAACATCTCCTTTTCTTCTCATCTGCCCCTCCTACTCTCCATTTTGCTTTTTCACTTCTCAATAATTATTATTGTAATAGAGAAAAGATTGCATAAGTAGATATGGTATACCCCATGGTATAGGGTGTTCAGAGTAAACACCAAATGTTCCAAATTTAGAGTATTTTTTTGTTAAATCAAGTCGATTTCTGTCGACTACTGTCTATTATTACTGTTTTGTTTGGGTGAGAGTGTAAGAAGGGCACAGTATGAGAGACTACCAGCGTCACATAGCTTTACCAAAAAGAACTACTAGGACTATCGGCATGAGTTGACAGTGAAATTTGAAAAATAAACGAACTATACTATGTGATTTATCTTCTATTATTCTACCTGCTCTCTATGTTATTATTCTCTCCCTTATCTATCAAGTAATAAGGAATGCATACTCGTATTCGAATTGTGAATGATTATCATAATATATGAGTTCTCCCACCCAATATTCTATCTCTTCCCCCAATTTTCGCACTTCTTTTCCGATTATTTCTTCTCTCTTTTTTTCTCTTTCTCCTTCATCCCCCACCCATCCCACAAATACAAACCTTTAAACCATGTTATAGAACGAATTGTATATATATATATATATTATATAAACTCATGTTATTTCAATTATCCATGCATACTGCTGTATATTAGGCTACTGAAAGTTGATAACCCAGATCTACTTTCAGCCTACTTCATTTTATTAATCAATTATTTGATCTTATCTACCTATATAATTATTTTACTCTATCAATTTTCTGTTTTTTTCTCTTTAATATTCATATTGATTAAAACTTTTACAATATTTCCATTAATAAATAAATCCTTAGTTTAAATAACGAAATTAACGTTTGGTAGAGAGTTAGTGGGGAGGATATTTTTAATATTCTTTCCGAAGAATGGACATTGATTTGTCCAAAGCTCCGCCAATTTATGTAGATGCATAACATATGATTATTTCTATAGTTATTATATTACAAACTGCTTTCATATTCATATACAGTTTCATAATTATTTCGTAGTCTATATATG
>NC_052511.1:36541031-36566990 GCF_014356525.2 Nilaparvata lugens | reverse complement strand
AGTCTCCCCACCCGCAAACTGTTCAGTTGCTCAATTGCATCCTCAGGCATTACAGCAGATTATTGTTTTTTTGGACTTCTGAGAAGCTCATCCTCCCTTTCCAGTTGGGATGGCGTGATTGAGCTCAAGTCATCCATGTCGTGATCAGTGGAAGCCTTCTCAATGTTGGAAGCCTCCACATAAGAGTGCAATGGAACCTCCTATGTTCCTGAAGTACCCATTCAGATTGAAGAACCTGCCCTGATGGGACAGATCCCGATGGGTTTGAAGGCAAGGCAACTTCTAGAGTTGCCTTGGAGGTTTGTTTGTTCATGTGGCTCCCACGAACAGATAGGAAGTGGGGTCAACTCTGACAGAGCCCCGTATGTCCAGGCAAGGCTAAATTTACAGGAGGGCGCCTGGTATCCTACAGGCAGCGTTAGAAACCCATATCCAAATCACCTCTAGGGTTGACCTAAGAAGAAGTGAGAATATGGCCAAGGGAGGCTAATAGATAGAAAAGAAAGAAAGAATGGCACAAAGATAAGTCAATGGAAAAAATGCCATTCTAGAAATGAAAAGTTCCAAAGCATATTAGGAAGGAGGAGAAGGGTTTTGGAAGAAGGGCTTGGATAGGGGGTCCCTTTTAGTCGCCTCCTACGACAAGCAGGGATACTGTGGGTGTATTCTGGTGCTCATCAGAAGCTCCCCCGACCACAGGGGGCTACTAGGTCTGAATTTCAGTTCCTTGCTGAAACTAAGCCTTACAGGTATTTGCTTATAGTTTCGCGTATTTCGTCACATATCTTGAAAAACAGTATTTCAGTCGTAAACTGTTTCAATGACACGCTCAGCTAAAAAAATAAAGATATAATAACAAAATGAACAAATTTTATCAATAGAATAAATAAAACATTTCAACTGAAACGACGTCCAGACCAATGCACATCCACACTGATACACTATCTATTAATTTGATCAGATCATGCTTACACAAGATTCATTATCATAATAACGCTTTCCGGAATTTAGCGCGAGAAAACCAGAAGACATCTAGGCGCCCAGAACAAGCTGTTATAGTTCTTTGCTTCTATTTAATAGTGCATAAAATTGCATTAATGAGCATGCAATTTATAGTCTAAACACTGTTGATTTTTCCCGCAAGTTACATTGAGATATTGAATTGCATGTGTGCAGGGCTTTAATGACAGCAATATATCATTAAATGAAATTTTTTGGCGTAATTCTACAAAATTTAGAGCCAGAAAAACACAGCTCACTGATTATTAGTTAAGGTCAACTGACAGCAATTATTAAGGGTATCTTTTCTTTTTGATATTGTCTAGAATTCCTGTGGATAAAACAAGCAGACGTTCACAAATTATTAATTTCACCCTTTGGTGACTGAGTTATCGAACCGTACCCCAGTGAATTGATTTCAAAGAATCTCATTGAAAAGAGTACATGAAGCATACCGTAGAGAACATCTGTACTTGATAGTTTCATCTGATAACAATGTCATAGACGTTTGAGTGACTCGCTGACATTACGGATAACTGTAACTGTTACTGAGACGAAGTAGCTGATATCCGGAGGGAGGAAGTGAAAGGAGAGCGATAGAGACTTTTTGTAGCTGAAAGATGATGTAGGTTTTCCACTTGCAGGCAGCTATATTCGTTTATAGATGAGCAGCGAATGCACTCCACTCACTAAACGAGTCTTCTAACTCCTCCTTCTCCTCCTGCTCCTTCACCACCACGTCCTCACCTCATCATCATCCACAAATTCTCCTCACCCTCTTCCACCAATTTATTCTCCTCCTCCTCCTCCTCATCCACCTCCTCTTCCTCCTCCTCCTCCTCATTTCTACTACCCCTTCTTCCTATTTTTCCTCTAAATCCCCTTATCTTATTCTTATTCTTCTATTTTCTCTGCTCTGTTTCTACTCCTTTACCTCCTCGTCCTCATCATCATCCACAAATTCTCCTCACCGTCTTTCTCCAATTTATTCTCCTTCAACCCCCTCCTCCATCTCTTCATCAATTCTCATCTTTCTACAAACCGTCCTCCTCGGATCATTCTCCTCCTCAAATTCTCCTCTCCCTTCTCATCTACCCCAACTAACTCTCCTCCTCCTCCTCGTCACCCTATATTTTCTCAAATTCCTCCTCATCTTCCGCTTTCTATTTCTCCTCCTATCTTTTCCCTCCTATGTGACTTATTCCTTGTGATTTCTAATATTCTTTCCTCTGCAAGTTCTTCTTACTTTTTCTTCTTCTTCTCCTTCTTCTCCATCATCTTCTCCTCACTCCAGCCTCATGATCTTACCAGTTTCTCTTTACCTCTTTCTCTGTCTTTTTCTCTTCCTCCACCTCTTTCTCCTTATTCTCACCCTCTCTCTTAAATCTCTACTCTTTTATCTCCTCCCTCTAATCCCACTGTTTCTTCTTCTTTTCCTTCTGGGTTTTCTCCTGCTTTTTCTTCTTTTTCTTCTTCTTCTTCCTCCTCCTACTTCTCCTTCTTCGTCTTCTTCTTCTTCTTCTTCTTCGCTTCTTCTTCTTTTTCTTCAGTTCTTTTACCAATTTTGCTTATTCTGCACCTACACGTTCTTTTCTTTCTGTTTCCTACTTAATTTCAATTTTTCTCTACTTTTTCTTTTCGCCCTGTCAACATGTTTATCTTCTCCGTTTCTCTTCCCCTTATCCTTCTCCTCCTACTTCTTCTTTTTCTTCCTCTTCAGTTCTTCTACCACTTCTGCTCATTCTGCACCTACACGTTCTTTTCTTTCTATTTCCTATTTAATTTCAATTTTTCTCTACTTTTTCTTTTCGCTTGGTCAACATGTTCATCTTCTTCCTCTTTTCTTCCTTTTCCTCCAGCTCATTCCTCAACTCTTCCATCTCCTCTTCATTCACCTGTTCTTTTCTTTTCTCTTCTCTTTTCTCTTGTTCTTCTCTTTTCTCTTCCCCTCCTTGTTCCTCCTACCTTTTCTTTTCCCAACGAAATCGCGTCATTCCACACGAGTTGACTCCTTCAGGAGGAAAGAAACGTGGAAGCAGGAAACCGGAAGTAGGGGGGAGCTTCGCAAGGAGGGTCGAGGGGGTAAGCTTGAGGGGTATTCTTAACCAGGGGGGTCCAGGAGGGGGTGGGTACCCCTGAAAAGAGCCCCAGGCATGTGTTTGTCACAGTTTCCATCACCCTTAACCTTTAGTCAAGGACTTGGTAGTCTTTTTTCACTGCTCTAACACACAAGAGAAGACGAGCTATAGGTGCTACACTCGGCCTTATAGAACGCGAATATTGTAATTGGAGGACTTGATGTAGGTTGGTGCGGGGACGGGGTTCTTAAGGGTGTTAGGGAGGGTTCAAAGGGGTGAAGGGATCCTCTATCGACCCAGTTGACATTTTCAAAACTGTGCAATTTGGGATGACATTTTTAGAAACGGTGCTGAAGCCAAGTTAGCATTATTTTTAACGTTTGATATCATTATTGTTTCCTCTGCAATTTGAAGCAGTATTTATTTTTCGCTTTCGTTTTTCTAATCAAGTATTCGAAAAGCTAATGTGCATTTCTAATAGAGAAATAGTCGCTCGTCTTCAGCTGTAGTTCTTCAATTTATAGTTCTATTTAATATAATATTCAATTATTTTATTATACAACTAGCCGTCAGGCTCGCTTCGCTCGCCATATCCGTCTAGCCAGGGGGCTCCGCCCCCTGGACCCCCGACTGGATCGTCCAAAAATGAGATCAGCGAGCTCGCTTCGCTCGCCTGCATGTAGACCTCAGCGGAACCTCTGTACCGAATTTTAACGTATTATGTCAATTTGATCACGAAAAACACCTGTTACTATATCGGCGTATCTTTGGCGAACAAAGTTCTTCCACCTCAGCTAAACCTGTGTACTGAAGCCAAGTTATAATTATATTTCTTTAAATATATTTCCATCAATTATTGAAAAAGGTGAGGAAACGCAGAAAAGCTGAGAAAACGCTAATTTTGGCTAATTGGATAAATTGATATTTAGGAGGTCCTGGATAAATGCATTTCAATCTTCAACTTGGTGTCAACCTAACAAAGTCAACTCAACTTAATGCCAACCTGACAAAATTTTCAATTCAGTTACCAGAACAACTGTTTCGAATAGGTACTCTCTCTAGATTATAGTTCTATATTAACATATTATGGTATGGACATTTCAATTATAATAATTTTAAGATATCGGAATAAGAAGAATATACATGCTAAAAGAACTTTATACCCTTAAAAACCACCCTTAGAGTTAAAATATCGCCAAAAGATTACTTAGAGCACTTCTAAAGGGCCAACTGAACATACCTACCAAATTTGAACGTTTTTGGTCCGGTAGATTTTTAGTTCTGAGAGTGAGTGAGTCAGTCAGTCAGTGAGTGAGTGCCATTTCGCTTCGATATATATATATATATATATATATTATATATATATATATATATATATAGATTTGTATCATCCATTTATATCATTCAATTTGTCAGGGTCCTATGATTTTATTGTTCTAAAAATTATAAAATAACAAATAAAAATTGAAAATAAATAACTGGATCCTAATATATAATACAGGAAAGAGCTGGCTTGTACCAGGTAGAAAAAATATGTTTGAAGCATCATCACGTCTAAACTACTGACTGATTAACTTGGAATTTTGCATAAAGATTCTTAATTAACCGAGGATGTTTATAAACCAATTTTAAATTCTTCAAGATTTCATTACATCAGGTTTCCAGGTTGTCAAGTTTTAAAATAGACCCTTGCGGAGCACGGGTTACCTGCTAGATTTGAAACTGTCACAACTACTCATGGTTCCAAATACAAGATTCCATTTTTATTGTCACACCAACAGCAGACTTTAGTGAACTGTTTACTTCAAATTGCTTGAATTTACTGTTGTTATTATACGAATGTGTTCTACGTTATGTCCTCCATAAATTCAACTAGATAGTGAAATGAATTATTCCAATTTTCGTCTTCCTCATCTTTTTATTCACGTCTCCTCATTCGTGGGATCATGTGTCAAATTTAAATTGTTTCTCACGTTCCATTTATTTTCAAAATTGGTCTGGTCGTAAAGAGACAATCTTGTTTCAAATTTACAACCTTGGGACGACACTTCGCACGGAGACATATTGTAGTACCGAGCTTATTATTTGCAGCAGACATCTTGCGATGTTACGAGGTAATTTCAGAGTTGTCAAACGTTTAGACGACACGTTCAACACTTCAACCCAAATGAGATCCTTGTCTTTCGAGCAACGCTATTCCTTAAAAATAATCAGTTTTTCTTCTACCCAATTGAATTACCGTGAGAACCTGTATTGTTTACGAAAGATTGTTTCCAAATTAATGTAAAGTTCCCTAGTAATTTCAGAGTTGTCAAACGTTTAGACGACACGTTCAACACTTCAACCCAAATGAGATCCTTGTCTATCGAGCAACGCTATTCCTTGAAAATAATCTCAAGGTTTTCTTCTACCCGATTGAATTACCGTGAGAACCTGTATTGTTTACGAAAGATTGTTCCCAAATTAATGTAAAGATCCCTAGTAATTTCAGAGTTGTCAAACGTTTAGACGACACGTTCAACACTTCAACCCAAATGAGATCCCTTGTATTTCGAGCAACGCAATTCCTTGAAAATAATCTCAATTTTTTATTGATAGTGATGGGCACGCATATAAAAGATATTGAAACCCTACCTTATAGAAATAGACACGGCCAGACATCTGTGTAATGCATGCGATGAATTGACAATCACTTGTCAGCTGATTGATTATGAATAATTCTATAGTCTGATTGATCCTATCTTTAAAGTAGATGATATAATAGTGATACCAGAGTATGGAGGAATTCCTTTTCTTCTCATATTATCCTTAAAATGCAAAATTTCGTAAAACTTTATGTATACATCAACGCGCAGTTGAAAAAGGAATATTCCTGCCAAATCTCATGGAATTCTAACGACGCATTTGGCCGTAATCGCGTTACATACAGACAAACAAAAGCAAATCGAGTTGAAACATAGACCTCACTACGTTCGGTTAAAAATGCTATTGTTATAGTTATGTAGTATAGATGATACTTTCACTACTCACAAGCTCCAAATTTTAGCCGAAAAAGATTTTTGTGCTATTCGTACGTTTAAAAATCTACCAATGAAAATACCTTGAACTCAAGACTAAATGAAGGAGAGCAAATATCCAGAATATCGGTGAATGAATGAAATGTATGGTTTCAAAACATGAAACAATAAATAAGAAGTAGACTGTGTGTATAATAAGAAGTAAAAGTAAGAAAAGACTGTGCGGAGAATAAATTTAGAAAGCTCATTTTTAACATTAGAAATTTGAATTTATTGCGTTGTAAAACACATGTAAAAAGGGGAAAATAAGAATTCTGTTGTTAAACTCAATGAAAGAATAATATGATGAGGAAAAATTGTTACACAAACATATAACTCAAATTCAAGAATAAAATGGAACATAAAACTTGATGGAATTAAACTTGTAGCTGAAGTTTCACAATTTAATGGAACGTATAACTGTAGTGATAATTCACTTCATACTGTCAGAATTGTTTGAATAGGTAGCATTAATGTTATCTTTAAGGAATGCTGCCAGTTCCAAGTAGATTACACCAAAGAGACGTGCAACAGCTATTGTCAGCGTTAGTTAAATGGGGAGCATTGATGTAATTATTGGGGAATACTGACAATTTAAAGTGAATCTCCCTTGCAGAGCGTCGACAGCCTATATAATTCTTTACACGGGGGACAGATTTAGTTGATAAAGTGCATCAAAATTCAAGCCTTAATGACGCAGAAAATTTCGCTCGACTAGGAATAAAATTCTAGCGCATGGTTGCTGTGCAAGGGGGCTAGGGGGGTGGCCACGAGCCCCCACGTATTTGCATAACGACATGGCACGACTGGCAGGGGGTACCTAAACCTCCCTACTCTTTCCCGTTAGGGGGTATTAAGGGGCAGCGATTTAAATTGTCGTTAGGCATTGCGAAGAAAGACCTAATTTTGTACAGTGGCCGTGTATTTAAATTGGAATATATTGGGGTTATATTATGTATGGTATTGTGATGGTATTATAAGGTTGTGAGAACAACCCTAGACATTATGGTAACAATTTATAATAGGGGAATCGCTTGGCTTGCGAGAGGTTAAATTGATCTAACTCTATAACTCATGAGAAAGGAACTATATTTTAAAATAATAAACAAAACAGTTATATTTTGGAGAACTAAGTAATCGATTTAATCAAATTGTAACTCAAAATGAAACTGGAAACTTAAATAAAAATAATATTGAGAAAACTTTTTAAACAAACAATAGAATAATTACAGGATTTGCCTTCAATAAAAAAGATGAATAATATATAATAATAAAATTGATAATATTAGCTCACTGAACTCACTGAACCAGGAAAATAGAGTCTCGGAAAAGAAGGGTAGAGCCGGGCCCGATTATCTGCTGTAGATAGCTCCAGGTCCCGTCCTCGTAACCGACTGACTAGAGCCTCTCATTTTTTCATAATTTTACTTGTCATGAATTTTCACCGTCGTCAACAATTTATCTATTCATTGTGAAAATTCATGACAAATAATAAAAATTATGTAGTTCTATTACATCCCCGGGTCCCCCTAAACTTCGACCCGAAGTTATCGAAAAAACGGCATCTCTCTAAGTTAATTTTTACACATTTCAATAATATTTCAAAAATTAAAGTCAAAATTACCGCAAGCTAAAATTATTATTATTATTCACAATATTATTCTAATTGGATATTTATATGTAACATAACTTTCAATGAATACCTTAAATCTATGTGAGTGCCAATTCATAAGCTAAATGCAAGTGATATAAATTACATTATAGTGAACTAATTCATAAAAATCAAACTTAGCCTAACACATCAATCAACTTCAAATCAACAATTCAATACATTCATATCTGAATAAGAATTGAATGGAAAAAATTTCAATTATATTGATGAATAAAATTAAACCTACAAAATCTACGAGAGTAATAAAATTGAATCATAATGCAAAAATTAAACATCAAGTCCGAATAGTATTCGAGTAAGCAAAATAATATTGTGGACCTTGAAAATAAGAATAATAATAATAATTGAAATAGTTTATCTTCTAATCTGGGAAAATATTTGAATCGATAGCATAAAAGAGTAAATGGATACAATAATAGTGAATAAGTAATTATTATTTGCATAGTTTCCTATATCCTAACCCATTATTTTAATGATTTCATTACTTACTACTTTACTAAAACACAATATATTCTTAAAGCTCCTGTGGGTAGTCCACAATTGGAGTACGTTTCGGGACTCTCAGTTGATTTGCTTTCTTCTTAATATAATTTGAAGACATAAATACAAGAATATAACAGTTATCAGTGTTTGCCAGACAATAATAATATAAATGATCAGTTTATTGTTCACCCCTAACAAATCAAAGTTATTTGGCATTTCAACATGATGGAAAATGTCTTCTGAGAATGAGTTGTGCTCTTCAAATTTTGAAAAATTCAAGTGCCAATTTTCATTTAAGATTTCCGAAAGGTTTAAGTACTGAGGCAGAGTCTCATGTTTAAAAATTGGGATGCTCAATTTAGATAAATTTGTCCACATGTGAGGAATTAAGTTATTAATAGCTGGAGAAGGATGGGAACGGGAGTCGCAAGGATAAAGAGTGCTTATCAGTACGTCGCCGTTGTCGTCTTGAAGTTCGCAGTTGCAAGGGATGTGGAGTGATAGGGTTCCTGGACTGTTGCTTGGGACCTCAGTTGTTGAGTTTTTACAGCGAATTGTCGTCTTTTTGCCGGTGTTGTGGAATAGGAAGGTGTCTTCTCGTAGGCGAGTGATTAGGGTTTGATTGTCAGTTGCTTTACAATCAAATTTGCAGACTTCTCGTAGCTCCGATACGTCTGCTTCTGATGTTAGAAGGTGGAGACAAGTGGCTTGGGTGGCGGAGTTCGACATCTTTTTCCTCGGAATCAAGCAGAGGCCTTTCTGCTTGAACTGGCAATCGTCTTCTTCGTCATCTGACAGGATTTGCAGTTTATTTTCTTCTCTAAGTATCAGGTGATGTTGGGAGGTCAAACGGCAGGTATGACCATTCCAATGAAGCGGGATAGATTGCAGGTGGAATAATGAAATAGTTGAATTTTTCTTCTTTATTGGTATTTTGAGGGTAACCAATAGTTCGTTGTCGGATTTTCTGCAGGATGTTAGTTTCAAGTTTCGAATTTTATCGTTGTCTTTTGTTGATATGGTGAAGTTTCTCTTGTTTATTTTCTTTTCGAGTTCTTGAAGTCGATTGTTTAGGTCTTCTTTTGAAATGACGTGATGAGAAAGTTGTTGATTGTAGCATCTCATGTCGATTTCATTGTAGTTGTTAGATAGAGTCATCATATACATGAAAATAGTAGTCCTCAGTTGTGTTTTCAGTACATCGGTTGTAGTATTCCCTTTCTGAAACTTATTCTGTTGGGTGAATGATTCTTGCCAAAGAATAAGGTCATGCTTCATGTTGTTCAATACTTTCTTCACGTTCTCTGCCATGCCGTTCATCTTGCGTGTGTTGTCTATCAATTCGACATGTTCAGCGTGAACGAAGTCTTGAAGATTACTGAGATGAGAAGTGATGTCGGTTTCGGTTTTCACGTATGCGCCCAATTCTTCGTCGGTAGCTACTCCGCAACACCAGTTTAGGACCGCCCCGATCGTATCGATAGAGCGTTCGCGGCGTGGTAGTCGATTTTCGCTCTCAGCTGGAGTGTTGTCGTCATCGCTGCCAATGTAAATGCCGTCTTGTAGTTGTAGAAGTTGCAGCTCCGTTCGATGAATCTGATCAAATACTGCACACTCCGATGAGGAAGGGAAAGGACATGAGTCAATTTTTAAAGGAGTACTCAGAAGGTTCCTCATAACAAATAAAGGATTTGACCTAGGAATACTGAATGTTATTGGAACTGTGGACTCGTAAAATACTACATTGTGAATTTCTTTAAATAGAGCTCCGTGAAAAAGAGAAATTTCTTGAGACAATACCGTACAACATATTTCTACAAATGCTAAGGAACAAAGTATTATGGTATTCATTTTAAAAATATTATATCAGTTAGTACTCTATATTAATCTATCAATGAACAGTTCGTATAAGATATCAATTTTATAAACAATAATTACTAGTAAAATCCCCAAAAACCCTACAAATAGATTATGTAAATGGTCAAATTAATAGCTATTTCTTATATTCCAATCGTAATCACCTACTGGAATTGATTATTTCATTAACATCAATACAGATAATATTGTTATTAAAATATACGTTTTCACATAAATAATCTTATAAATAAATAAATTATTATATCAAGAATCATCCGTTTCTGAAAAAGAGAAACATTTTATTACATACGAGTCAAGAAAATAATATTCAAGCATAAATCGTATTTGATGATTTTCAAATAGCATTCATTCATAAACAAAAACGTGAGAATAATTCACATCTTTTAATGAATCATCGTTAGAATGTCTAGTAAAATTGTCTATCAGAGCTCAATTATATTTCATTGTTTCATCGAAGTAGAAATCCAATCAATTAATTGATTGATTGAAAACTGCATACTATTGTGATTTGAGAATCATCTCGATATTTAGTCGTGAGAAAATGGATTTGATCGCTTCACAAGTCAATACTGATCTCGCAAACAAAATTCTCTAAAAATTCAGTTGTAAGCATGATATTGTTTTTCAATGATTTGGAAAATAAATAAATTACATGAATGTTTCATCTCGATTTCTTCTCATCAATTGTCTTTTAAATTAATGAAAGGCAAAGATTTAGGATGAGCGAGGTATAATTGCTAGCATAAAGAAAAGTGCTGGAATAAAGAATACAGTTAGACAATAAAACAATAAACACTTAATTGATGGGATCTCGTATGAAATATTTTTTTAATTTATCTACATGAAAAGCTACATTTTTATAAGTACCTCGTAGCGGAAAAAATATCTCATAGACTTCATCTGTTACTTTCGTTACTACTTCATATGGACCTGAATATTTTTTGACTAATTTCCTAGACTGTCCTTGTCTTACATCAGGATCGTGGACCATAACTAAATCTCCTGGTTCAAAAATGCAATCTGTTCTATTCCTATCGTAATAGTATTTCTGTTTTTCTTGTGCATCTGATAAGATTGATGGTATCTGTTCTCGCACTTCTTTAAGATTTGCTAATCTCGCGTCTAAATGATAAGTGACGTCGTCATTTTCGGGAAAGATTTTCAAATCTAAAGGAGTAGTGGCTTCAAAACCGTGCAATAAGAAAAAAGGTGTATATTTCAAAGAGCATTGTTTCGAAGTATTGTATGCGAATAAAACTTTCGGCAGCATTTGTACCCACAATTTCCTATTATCGGCTACGTAAGCTGTTAGCATCTCTTGAATTGTCCGGTTGGCTCTTTCGGCCAGACCTTGACTTTGGTGGTGACTTGATGATCCTAATATGTGTTTGATTCCAAGCTCAACCATAAGGTCATCGACTTTTTATTTACAAAATGTGTACCTCTATCGGATCGAATTTCTTTTGGAACGCCAAATCGGTATATTAATTCCATAAGCATTTAGTGGTATTATTTGCGTCGGCGTGTTTACAAGGTTCAGCTAAAATATATCGGGTCGTTAAGTCAACAATCGTTAGAATGTATGAATAGCCCATTGAGCTCTCTAACGGACCGATGTAGTCCATCATGATACTTGAGAAAGGCTTACTATCACACTTGATGGGTGATAAGAAACCTTGAGGCTTCGTAGTAGGGGTTTTTCTCTCTTGGCAATTTTTACATGATCTTACATAATTCGCAATGTTTTCATACATATTTTCCCAATAATATTTCGATGATATTTTCTCATGGGTTTTATAAATGCCGGTATGTCCACCTGTTAAGGAATCATCATGGAATGTTTCAAGGATTTTATTGATAAGAGATCGGGGTACGAGAAGTTTCAATTGATTGGTATGCCCATCAAATTTCTTCAGATAGACAATGTCTTTTTCGATCGTGTATTTTCTCGCCTTTCTAATCGTAGCTGTATCACTATGATTAGGGTTTCGTATTGCATCATATATTTTTCTTATACTCTCATCATTTTTCTGTAAAGTCTTTATGTCTATTTCTTCTATTTCGAATATATTGTAGTTTTCGTCCTTTGTGAGATCAGTTATATCCTTCTCTAGTGGATATCTACTCAGGGCATCAGGTACGTGCATTTGGGCTCCTGGTTTATATTTCAAATCAAACGTGAACTCCGTTAATTTCATAAGTAGCTTACTGACTCGAATACTGGGGTTTTTCCAAGTTTTATAGTATTGTAAACTAGCATGATCTGTGTAGATTGTAAACAATCGGCTAATTAAGTATTGTCTGAAATAATTTACACAATACACTATTGATAGAAGTTCAATCTCTCCTACTGCCCAATTTTCTTCATGTTTTGTCAGTTTTCTGGAAACAAAAGCTACTGGATGTAATTTTCCATTGTCATCTGGCTGCGAGATAATGCCCCCTATTCCAACTCGAGAAGCATCTGTGTGTACCACTACCTCCTTATCATTATTAAAATGATGAAGTACGGGTTGTGATAAAAGTTTGCTTTTTATTTCCGAGAATGCGTTCTGCTGATCTTCTTCCCAAGTGATTGGTTTATTCTCGTTATTTTTAGATATCAGATTTGTTAAGGGTCTTGCAATTATAGCGTAGTTTTGAATGAATTTTCGGTAAAATCCACTAAGACCAAGAAATGCTCTGACATCTTTGACAGTTTTGGGTATAGGGTATTTTTCGATAGCTTCCAAGGTTCGGAAGCGGGTTGTATCCCTTCCTTTGAGACAGTGTGTCCAAGTACTTTAATTTTTCGGTAGAAGAAGTGACATTTAGATGTATTCAATTTTAGTCCTACGTCTTGCAATCTTTTCAAGGTTTTCTCGAGCTGTTGATATTGCTTATCAAATGATTCTCCATAGCTAATGATATCGTCCAAGTAAATCAAAACTCCTCTATACAAATAATCATTGAATACTTGGTTGATTGCTCGTTGGAAAGCATTTGGAGATGTTCTAAGACCAAAAGGTAGTCTTTTGAACGTGTACAGCCCTTTATGAGTTGCAAATGCAACTATTATATATTATAACATATTTTCGACAATCTTCGTGTAATGGCTGTTGGAAAAATGCTTGTCTGATATCTAGGGTGGAAAAGTAATCCGAATTGTCAAGAGAATCAAAAATTGTTTGAAGAAGGGGAAGGGGATATCTATTGAACTCTTTCCCACTGTCGGTCTTTGTTTAGAGTGGGTTTCGAACTCCCTCACTCTATACGGTATTTTGCCCGGCGCCAATCAATTACTATGAATTGATAAAATTAATTACTTTACTGTAACTTCACTCACTGTGTGGATACTTATATTTCACTCACTGAACTAATAATAGTATTGAAGAAAAAGATAAAGATAGATAGATCAGGGTCGTGTGTAAGGGAATGTATAAAGTGAAAGGCAAAACAAAGGTTAATTATGAATTTATTATTGAACTTTAAATTTATATGAATTTATAAAAAATTGATCAAAAATATAGTAATGATTAGATATAAATACAAGATGATTAAGTTTTTGAAAGTACAACAGTTCAAGTTTTAATTTCATACAACAAATTTTAACAAACAGTTCCTATTTTAACAGGTTACTTGAAAAATAAGATATAAAATCAAGGTATTGAACAACTCTAGTTAAAAATATGATTATAGTCAAAAATAAGAGAATTGATAAATTTTAATGAATGAATATGATTAGGGGAGCCTTGCTTTAAAAAACTATTATTTGTGCTTAGAAGAAAATTTCAACTGTAAGCTTCAAAAAGTTAATTAAAACTGTATCCACAGATTTGTATTTAGAAGAGCTAAATAATTAAATTTGCTGTTTACTTTGATGCTATGTAATTTGATATAATTATTTGGGCTTTTTAGGGTGGGGTGGTGTGGATTTTAAATGAGAAAAATTGAAAATTCTAAATACAATCTTTACCTGGCTCAGTCAATTCCCTATAGGATAATTGAAGTCTGAGACCAAAAACTCACTCCTACACTGAACACTCTCCAAAATCCAAGAGACTCACAGCAACTAACAGCAACTCACTGCAACTCTGCAACTAACTGCCACTAACTGCCACTAACTTGCAAGACAGGGTCTGCCTGCATATATACTAGCACCACGATTTTCCACCCCTCATCACCCTTCGCCCTCTAGCTCCGCCTACCCTCAACTCATCAGCTAATATTCTGCTTACAAATTGAATTCAAATATCAATTTGAATTCACTATAATGTTTATTATGTTAAATCATTTTAAACTATGGCTCCCCTTCATTATTAAAACAAATGATATCATATATTTTATCAATATTTAAACTCTGAAGTTTGGATACTGACAATTGAATGCATTGATTTGATTAATACAGTAGGCTAATCAATCTTATAAATCTAATATAGCAAATACTTCAATAATAAATACATGAAATGAACAAAATACAATGTCATACAGTAATCATTATAATCGAGTTGAATAAATCAAATTAATAAGATACCAATCAATTACTACTTAATTAATTAAGCAGGTTTCTTATACTCATTGTCAACCTGTTTCAATCAAATATACCTAATTTATTCTATTTACAAATTTGTCCTTAGCCTATGATTCGGATTCAACTAACTTAATTAGCTTATAATAATTATTGAATTATAATTTATTGTACAACATTATTTGTTGAATACTTTATACATATAGCCTAATCTACTTCACGCCCTAATTTATAAATACATTTACTCATATCATATTCATCGTTTTATGTGATCACCATTCAAATAATTGATCATCAAATAATTGCTTCAATAATATTCATATGCTAACCACGTGGTAAAATTGTAGCATATGCTACCACGTGGTTACATTGTGAACTAACTCACATATCTATATTTACTTCTCTCCTAACTATATATCTATATTGCTATTCACAATCTTCATTCACCTGCTATCAACTTATGCTATAGATATATACAAGGGTTGACACAAAGCACAGTGGGCCATGTGGTTTCTATTGTAAACGTGTCTGTGACTGACGTTAGGAATGCTGTTAGCAAATTTCTAGGAAAGAATGATTTTGTCTCAAACTATTTTCAAAAGAATAATGCCCCAGCGTCTGTCTAGGTAAGCTATTCAAATGCATTCTCAATAGTTTTGAGAAACGGTTATTTTTATTATTCTAGCTCTTCGAGCGTTCATATTCTTAAATACAATATGTTCAGAGCACGTGTTGCAACAAATAACAGAAATCTACAATTTTTAAATGTTAGGAGAGCACGTGGTCGCCATATGTGGCTCAAAACCCCCCTCTCAAGAGCAAATACTAAATGAAACATGAGTTTAGTCTTTGCGACATTAACACTAAAAGGATGGTTATTAAGAGTAAACTACGTAATGCAATTAATGTTCTCACACTTCAGACAACACAAAATGAGTTCATAATATGGACGGTCTAGGAGTTTGAAGATCACTGTAGTTCTCCATCGCGGTACAACCAGATCATTGGATGCTGCATGTTATGTGGAATTCTGACTGGCCGTTAGCCTAGTGACTCTCGTAAGCTGATGATGACCACTTGTCCGCTGCTCCATTTTCTTCCGTCTCCCTTGTTTCTATCTTCCTACGATCTCTTCACTATACAATCAATACTACGAACTATACATATTTACAGTTGAATTTTTCAGCATGGTGCATCCTTCACACAATAAGGCTGCTCAATCCACCCCTTGTGTGAACTCCGCACAATGCTTACTGGCTTGTTTACTCCATGAACAATACATTCTCCATCTCACTCCTTCTCATGTCTCTCGCTCATCTCGCAGGTGTTACCACTTTCTCTTTCTACTCTAGCCCTTACACTTTCATTTGCTGTCCTTCTCCCTTCATTGTTTATTGATTGTTCACAGGCTACTGTCCATTTTCTAATTAGTCTATTATGATTTCTTCAATACTATCTTGATACCTCTAATGCTATTTATTTACATTATTCAGTCTATTTACAGTTCCACAGTCCAAAATCATTCCAGGTAGTAATTAGTTAATGAGTTGATAATTATCTTCCACATTTTTCTCCACCTCTCCTCCAGTCATCATCTGGAAACGACCCTCTTTCTCGGTAGTCATTCTGTCCTCCTCTTTTCCAGTTAGTTCTCTGTTGACAGGTGTTTTCATTGTCATCAGCCTTACTTCTCTGCGAGTAGTTCTCATGATTGATTGCTCCACCCCTTGATCCGAAATTATCGTCTCCATATCCTGTTCTCTTTATTTGCGGATTCCTTTCTTCAAATCGTTTTTCTTCTTTCTCTCCTGCTGGACTCTGCTGACTGCGTGGCTGATTCGCGTCTCTCCTCCTCCAATTCACATTTGGTGACGAATTGGTGTTCTGCCAATTAGCATTCTGGTCGCTATTCCATTTTCCATCGCGAATGAATCCTCCTCTTCCCTTATCGCCGTTGAAAGTCAAATTGTTGTCCCGACGCTGCTGTCCATTACCAATCTCCTGCTCTCTTCTTTTCATTTGTGGACTTTTTCTCTCTTCTCTTTGTACCCATACATTCTTCTCTTTTTGTTCTTGCTTCTCCCTTAATTCATTTTTCTCAACATCGATATTCTGCAAGCTCCATTCTTCCAATAGTTTTTCCATCTCGGGCACTGTCTTTACATTCCTATTGAATCTAGCTGTTTCCAGTCCAGTTCCATAGTGTTTGACTAGTTTTATTATGATTTCTTCATCCGAGAGTGCTGGCGTCAAATTCCTTGCAATGAGCATCTGCTTTATGAAGTACTCACTTGCGTTTAATTTCCTCCCTCTAATAAATTTTCCGGTTCTCAATCTCTCTCGCACTGAATCTTGAGTGAGTTGGCTCCAGAATTTATTAGTGAAACGCTCCTCAAATTGTTCAAGAGAGTCAATGCTAGCCTGAATAATCATCCACCATGCTGAGTGTTGACTATCGAATGATTTTTCAATGATGCTTGATTGCTCACTCCAGTTAATTTTTCCACTACGCCGCAAATATTCTTTCAACTTAATCAAAAATTGCATAGGATTCTCCAGATATTTCTCAAATTTTGGCACTTCATCCGATCCCCTACAGCTGGTGTTGACGATAATCGGTTGTGTCCTGGCCTTCTCGAATTCCGTTCTCATCCTTTCCTTCTCTCTGTAAAATTCCGCGAGCTGCTCCTCAAATCTTTTAAAGGCTGCATTATCCATTCCACCTGATTTCTCTGATAGCTCCTTTCTCACCGATGCGATCTCTGTTGAAAGTCTCTTATCTATTCTCTCGACGTTTTTCTCAACTGCTGTTATTTTTATTGCTATCTCACCACAAATCTCTTTAGTTTTTTCCTCCATTTTCTTCTCAAATCTTCTCTCCAGCTGTTCTACATTGCTACTTAACTTTTCTAACTTTTCGTTCATTTCTTTCTTATTCTCTTCCAATTTCTTACTGTTTTCTTCCAATTTCTTACTAATTTCTGTCCTGTTTTCTTCGAATTGCTTACTTATCCCTGTCCGGCTTTCTTCGAAACTGGTACCCATATCTTCCCTCATACTTGCTAATAAGTTGAAGATCTTGTCCATTTCGTTCCCTGATAGTCCTACTTTACTCCTTTTTCCACTCGGAATTTGCTCTTGGTCGTCATGAGAGTCACCAGGTTGATTTACCATGTCAGAATTCGGTAACATCTCCGGTGAATATTGCTCCTGACTCTCAATGGTGTTGTCTGTGCTGCCCTCACTGGTTTCGAAATTTGTTGTGCTGCTCTCATTTGTTGCCATTGTGTCTGATTGAAGTGTGTTTACAACCCTATTTTTAAGAAAATATCCTGACATAGGTAACCTATACTTCGATCCTATTACTGATCTTACCTATCACAAAGCGCATACATGACCCAAATAATGTTTATACAGAAAAATGAAATAATGTTCAATGAACTACACCCTCAAATAAATAATTAAAATTTAACTTTCTATGATGCTTGACTGGATAAAATAATATACAAAAGATATAAATGATACTATACTCAGGGCTTCCTGTTCTCTATTTCTATACCCTATTCTACTAATATAACCCAAAACTATATTCACAAAAATAATATAATGAATGATTGATTAAACCCAAATAACACTCTTTTGAAATAAAGCTACCCCCAAAGTAATATTGAATGAGAATGAATAATATCAACTTTCCTATAACCTATATAAAAATCTACATATAGTTGAGCGCACCAAATATGAATTTAAAAATTGATATACAAAGTAATTAAGTGAATAGGTTAAACACTGAGAATTTGAAGAATTTAAACAGATAACTTTCCTACCTGGCAATACTAATAATAATAATTATCACAATTCTGTAGCACACTCAATAAGAATTTCACACAAATAAAGGTGATTATGTATACCAATTCACTATTATGCACTTTCACTTGATACACTTCAGCAGATTAACTTAGAATCTGGCCCCTAGTTGCGGCGACATTTTGAACTCTTTCCACTGTCGGTCTTTGTTTAGAGTGGGTTTCGAACTCCCTCACTCTATACGGTATTTTGCCCGGCGCCAATCAATTACTATGAATTGATAAAATTAATTACTTTACTGTAACTTCACTCACTGTGTGGATACTTATATTTCACTCACTGAACTAATAATAGTATTGAAGAAAAAGATAAAGATAGATAGATCAGGGTCGTGTGTAAGGGAATGTATAAAGTGAAAGGCAAAACAAAGGTTATTATGAATTTATTATTGAACTTTAAATTTATATGAATTTATAAAAAATTGATCAAAAATATAGTAATGATTAGATATAAATACAAGATGATCAAGTTTTTGAAAGTACAACAGTTCAAGTTTTAATTTCATACAACAAATTTTAACAAACAGTTCCTATTTTAACAGGTTACTTGAAAAATAAGATATAAAATCAAGGTATTGAACAACTCTAGTTAAAAATATGATTATAGTCAAAAATAAGAGAATTGATAAATTTTAATGAATGAATATGATTAGGGGAGCCTTGCTTTAAAAAACTATTATTTGTGCTTAGAAGAAAATTTCAACTGTAAGCTTCAAAAAGTTAATTAAAACTGTATCCACAGATTTGTATTTAGAAGAGCTAAATAATTAAATTTGCTGTTTACTTTGATGCTATGTAATTTGATATAATTATTTGGGCTTTTTAGGGTGGGGTGGTGTGGATTTTAAATGAGAAAAATTGAAAATTCTAAATACAATCTTTACCTGGCTCAGTCAATTCCCTATAGGATAATTGAAGTCTGAGACCAAAAACTCACTCCTACACTGAACACTCTCCAAAATCCAAGAGACTCACAGCAACTAACAGCAACTCACTGCAACTCTGCAACTAACTGCCACTAACTGCCACTAACTTGCAAGACAGGGTCTGCCTGCATATATACTGGCACCACGATTTTCCACCCCTCATCACCCTTCGCCCTCTAGCTCCGCCTACCCTCAAACTCATCAGCTAATATTCTGCTTACAAATTGAATTCAAATATCAATTTGAATTCACTATAATGTTTATTATGTTAAATCATTTTAAACTATGGCTCCCCTTCATTATTAAAACAAATGATATCATATATTTTATCAATATTTAAACTCTGAAGTTTGGATACTGACAATTGAATGCATTGATTTGATTAATACAGTAGGCTAATCAATCTTATGAATCTAATATAGCAAATACTTCAATAATAAATACATGAAATGAACAAAATACAATGTCATACAGTAATCATTATAATCGAGTTGAATAAATCAAATTAATAAGATACCAATCAATTACTACTTAATTAATTAAGCAGGTTTCTTATACTCATTGTCAACCTGTTTCAATCAAATATACCTAATTTATTCTATTTACAAATTTGTCCTTAGCCTATGAATTCGGATTCAACTAACTTAATTAGCTTATAATAATTATTGAATTATAATTTATTGTACAACATTATTTGTTGAATACTTTATACATATATTTATCTCTTAAAAAATCTCTTAATATTTTTAAAAAAGGGTACTGAGATTTTCAATTATTTTCTTTATATTTATACATATAGCCTAATCTACTTCACGCCCTAATTTATAAATACATTTACTCATATATCATATTCATCGTTTTATGTGATCACCATTCAAATAATTGATCATCAAATAATTGCTTCAATAATATTCATATGCTAACCACGTGGTAAAATTGTAGCATATGCTAACCACGTGGTTACATTGTGAACTAACTCACATATCTATATTTACTTCTCTCCTAACTATATATCTATATTGCTATTCACAATCTTCATTCACCTGCTATCAACTTATGCTATAGATATATACAAGGGTTGACACAAAGCACAGTGGGCCATGTGGTTTCTATTGTAAACGTGTCTGTGACTGACGTTAGGAATGCTGTTAGCAAATTTCTAGGAAAGAATGATTTTGTCTCAAACTATTTTCAAAAGAATAATGTCCCAGCGTCTGTCTAGGTAAGCTATTCAAATGCATTCTCAATAGTTTTGAGAAACGGTTATTTTTATTATTCTAGCTCTTCGAGCGTTCATATTCTTAAATACAATATGTTCAGAGCACGTGTTGCAACAAATAACAGAAATCTACAATTTTTAAATGTTAGGAGAGCACGTGGTCGCCATATGTGGCTCACTATCCGGTAATATTTTCTCGTTCAACATTTTATAGTCTACAACCAATCTGAATCCACCGTCTTTTTTAGTAACTAAAAATGCGGGAGAAGCATAATGACTCTGGGTTTCACAAACTATTCCTGCTTTTATCAATAACTCTACTTGTCTGTCTATTTCTGTTCTTTGAGCGATAGGTAATCTGTACGGTGACTTAGCATGGGTGTGTAATCTGTAAGTTTGAACTTGTATTCGGGTAATTTCGCTTCCTCGAAATCAATTTCGTTTGTTGAAAATAGGTGTTTGTATTATTGATGAGTCTTTTCGCTTTGGAATTTTGCTCTGGTGTAAGATCTTTATTAATATCTATTTCACAAACCCTCCATCGAATAGAACAAAGTCTACTAATGAAACAGATTCGTCGTAATTACAAACTTCTCCTTCAATTTCACCAATAATAGTTTCATGCAACAATCTTATATCTTGCCTTCCTAGATTCAAAATTCTAATTTCACTCATGTTTGTTTCAAAATCATCCTCATTCCAAAGCACATGCAATTTTTATTATGTAATAACGATTCATTTGGAGTAAAATGGGATACTTTGAGCAATTTTTGTGTTAGATTGACTTTGACATTCACGTCTTTTTGAGCGGGGATTATTGTTTCAAGAGCACATTTGACGAAATTTACGGGATTGGCTATGCAGACTTCTTTTGTAATATTTGTTTCAGAATCGTTGTGTAATCTATTTAATGTACAAATCCACTCTTTATCCATGTCTAATTCGACTATTTTACCATTATCGGTAATTGAAATGATGTTATTCTCATAATCTAATTTCATTTTATATTTTGAGAAGAAGGAATTTCCAACAATAATATCAGCCTGTAAGTCTTCAGAAATTACTAAATTTACTTCGAATTTCCTGTCATGTATTTGAATTTCACTCGAGATCATTCCTGTGATCGGCATTAATGAACCATTAGCTACCGATAAAGCAATACTACTATTTTTCAAATGTTTTAGATCATCGCTACTTAAAAGATTTTTTTGAACTATGTTTACGTTCGTACCGGTGTCAATGGTAATTGATACATCTTTTCCTTTGAATTTTCCATTAATAGTAAGTACTGGGACTTGAATTCTTCTCTCTTTAGTCAATGATCCATTCATTCCAAGTTCGTGCTGAGCATGCATTTCGGAAGATAATAGCTGTTTGAAATTGGTTTCACTTTCTATTTCGTTGGAGCAATTGTTTTCACTTTCATTTGAGTATAACTGATTATTATTGGCATTGAGAAAAAACTGTCTGACAAATTCTATCGCTTTGGATTGTTCATCTTTCATTGATACAGAAGATATTATATTACATGTGATTTCTTCTTTATCAAATGAATTTGGAGAATAATTATCAAATGGAAATTCAGCGCTTTGTTTTTCAAATCCGGATCCCAAGTTCATATCCGATTCGTCTAGGCTCGGGATCCTGTATTCGAGTTTTTTGATAAGAAAAAACAATCGTCTTTCCAGTGATTATTCCTCTTACAGTATGTACAGAATCTAGTCCTATTAGGGTTGATTGGTGTCCTGTAATGACTGATGTTGATTGTGTGTAATTATTGTTTGTATAAGGTTGTCTTTGGAATTGTTCTGATTTGTTTCGTGTGGGAAGACGTTTCCGCTCCTATTTCCAAACTGTCTATTAGGATTAGGATTATGTGATTGACCTACATTTCTACTCAAATTTTTCACCACAATACTCAGATCGTTCAATTTCTTTTCTAAAGTATCTACTACATTTATTTTTTGGACAGGCTGTTCGATTGAAGCATTATGCATTCCTAACTTTTGTCTAGAAGGAAGCGAGATCTTTCATATTGGCGAGATTTTTCTCTAAATCTTCAACTGATGCATTGTCCATGAAAGCAACATGTTGCAATGCTCCTACGTCTAAGCCTCTCAAAACATATCCTACTATTCTTTTCTCTGACATTGAGGCTCAAGAATGTGACAAAGTTTTATTATATCTGCTGTGTATTCTGTGTATGTTTCTGTTGGTAATTTGTTTCTGTTTTCGAGTTTTTGTCTGGTTGTCTCTTCATGAACAGGGTCTACAAGTTTACTTTTTAAGTGGCCTACTGCATCAAGAAATGTCGCGTTTTCATTTTTATCCGAAAATATGTCGAAAATTGCCAATGCTGTTTTCTTGAGGTAGAGGGGTAAATACAAGATTTTATCATCCTCATCCCACTTATTTATTTTTGCTGCCCTATTGAAGGTTTTCAACCACTCGTTGAAGTCTTCACTCTTTGTACCCCCATAGCTTTCGGGTTTCGCAAAGGGTCTTTTATCATTCCCTGCCATATTATTTTCTGGAATTAGGATATTTGCTAAGTTATCGGGAGCTACTGTGTCGTAGATGTGTTCTTGATTTCTGCCTAGCTTGCCTACTATTCGCTCGTAATCGGCTAACATAGGGAAGATAATACGATCGCGTTGAGACAGGGACCCTAACTTAAGTAATCGACTTAGAGCATCTCTAGCTCCTGAATCGTGGTCCACATAAATACAAACTTTTTTTGCCAAGTCAACAGCGAATCTCAAGTATTCAATATTAACAGATTGAGGGATGTGAATACCTAACTGTTTGCCTAGCTCTAATAATTCTGATTTATCCAGAGATTTTACTTTTAAATCAATAGGTAAACGTAATAATGGAACCTCGAATTCACTAGGTGATTGTTCAGAGTCACTAGAACTAGAGCTACTCATCTCAATATAACAATAATAACAATTATCATATTTACCCTGTACGTTGAGAGAATAGAGGACATAATTATACGAGATCAAACACAGAATATAATAATTATGATAATGACCTGAAATGAAAATGTCAATAGATAATTTGAAGGCTAATCTTGTCAATTAATAAACTCTTTCTCATGAGAACGACGCCCAACACCATGTAATGGGGTATTTAAAATTGGAATATATTGGGGTTATATTATGTATGGTATTGTGATGGTATTATAAGTTTGTGAGAACAACCCTAGACATTATGGTAACAATTTATAATAGGGGAATCGCTTGGCTTGCGAGAGGTTAAATTGATCTAACTCTATAACTCATGAGAAAGGAACTATATTTTAAAATAATAAACAAAACAGTTATATTTTGGAGAACTAAGTAATCGATTTAATCAAATTGTAACTCAAAATGAAACTGGAAACTTAAATAAAAATAATATTGAGAAAACTTTTTAAACAAACATAGAATAATTACAGGATTGCCTTCAATAAAAAAGATGAATAATATATAATAATAAAATTGATAATATTAGCTCACTGAACTCACTGAACCAGGAAAATAGAGTCTCGGAAAAGAAGGGTAGAGCCGGGCCCGATTATCTGCTGTAGATAGCTCCAGGTCCCGTCCTCGTAACCGACTGACTAGAGCCTCTCATTTTTTCATAATTTTACTTGTCATGAATTTTCACCGTCGTCAACAATTTATCTATTCATTGTGAAAATTCATGACAAATAATAAAAATTATGTAGTTCTATTACAATATATATGAGAGTAGGAAATTTGTTCTCATGGCGCGAGAATAATTATGGAGGTTGAGTAACAGAGAATTCAATTAATCAAACACTGAGCATTGATATTAGCAGTATCATTGTCATGGCTAGAGCTGTAGGAAGATATATGAAAATTCCATCAATGAGGGAGTAATAGATATATTTGTCAAAATGATTGCCAATTGATGGTTTCTTGATCCATTCCTAGCTGCTTTGTATTAACACACTTTTTTATGTATTTAAACACAACATGCAGTCGATTATCAAGTAAATAATTAAAAACTTTCACTCACTGACTGAAGTACTTTCGATCGTTTAGCGATCATTTTCAACAGTCAAATGTCACTGTTGAAAATAATCGTTAGACGATCGAAAGTACTTAAGTCAGTGAGTTTTTAATTATTTACTTGATAATTGACTGCATGTCGTGTTTAAATACATAGAAAGTGTGCCAATTAGAGTTCAGAAACTGAGAATACACAAGCTAAGCAGTGAAATAGTATCATGTTGTTATCAATGACAGTTGAGTAGGAGAGAGTTCAACCAATCACAAGCTAAAAAAAAAGTAGCAAATAGTTATCCTGTCAATGGGAGATTTGTGAGAAAGAATTCAAGTCATCATAAGGCAAAAAATTCAACAATTCAACTGTGTTTAAATACATAGAAAGTGTGCCAATTAAAGTTCAGAAACAGAGAATACACAAGCCAAGTAGTGAAATAGTATCATTTTGTTATCAATGACAGTTGAGTAGAAAAGAGTTCAACCAATCACAAGCTAAAAAAGAAAGTAGCGAATAGATATCCTGTCAGTGGGAGATTTGTGAGAAAGAATTCAAGCCATCATAAGATATCAAATTCAACAATTCAACACTTGTTTAGTTTACATTTACTTATAAAGATAAGTTCCCAAGCTTTGTCAATATCATGTATCATAATTCGCCAAGATCGTGATACTTCGAAGTGAGACTGGTCTGAAGTCGGGAACTGGATAGGCTGAAATTGTATCGACCAATGGGAAGGCGTGAAGAGGTTGGAGGGGAATTGCTACTATCTGATTGGTCATGGCGACTGATACGGCTAAATGGCGTCTTTGCGTGTAGCGATACAATAATTATTTCAAACAACTTTTCTGGAGCTGAATGCTTGAAAGTTGAAACCTGTTGTCAAAGGGGAGGCATCCACTTCATCAAGATCTCAGTTGATCAACTATCAACTCATGTAAGCAAATTGGAAACACATATAGCGATAGGATAAGTTTGAAAGATATTTTTGGAGCTGGGTGCTTGAAACCTGTTATGTTGTCAATGGGGTGACATCCATTCCATCAAGATCTCAGTTGATCAACCCAGGAAAGCAAATTGGAAACACTCTCTAGTAAAGTATCCATAAATATTGGAATCTTCAGCCTGTCAATGTTTAAGCATTCTTATTAAACATGAGTCGATGCTATTCTTACTCGGTCTTCGGCCGCGATCGCATAAACTAAACCATGTAGAAATTCTGAAAACATTGGAATCTCTTCACATTAAGCTATGCTAC
>NC_052511.1:36495292-36540931 GCF_014356525.2 Nilaparvata lugens | reverse complement strand
TGGAGCCACCCTTGCTGCTGTCGCTGCGCTGGCTGCAGGGTTGATCTGGGACCGCCACCGTCACTCAGCCCAGAGCAAGGATGCTTTGGTATCAGCAGAGCAGCCCTCTACGATGGATGTTGCAGAGGACTCTACACCACCCACCCAGGATCCTGAGGAGCCGCGGGAATCCTAGTGCGCCCTTTTTCTAGGGAGGGGGTGATGTAATGGAAGCAATTGAAATAGTATTATTGAAATTTGTGAAATTAGAACGTAATATTTTATTTGCTGGCTGCCTAGCATAGGCTACGGAAAGCTTGCATTTTTTTCAACCGATGGACGAGGTGAGGATCTTTCTCAGGGTTGGAACTGCCTAGCTTGCATCCCAGCCTGGGAAAGATAGTTCCATCCACTCGTCCCATCAACAGTTTCCGGCTCTTCTTCCCCCCTGCCGTAGTCTAGTTTTCCACGTGTAGGCCTAGGAAGAGTCGGACCTGAGACAAAAATTGCATTCTTTCCGTGCACTCTTCTTTTAACGGTTAAGCGAACGGAGCGCACTCGGACACAAATTCTTTTCGGAACTGGATCACCCAAATCATCACCTAATGGACTTCTTCGACGTCTACATTATGGTGAGTCCCAAAATTAATTCTACTCTAATGACACGGGGCGATCGAACTATGTTTTATTATGTTTTTGCACAACGATAGGTTTTTTTGTTATTGTAACAGTCCAAATCTCATTCAATGTTTCTTTTTTGTATTAGGCTAGACAGCCAGAATAGAGCCCGAAATTGATGTAAAATTTGGTAGAGCAAATGCTTAAATATAACAATTTTCATAGAGTAAACCTTAGCTTTATTTAATCACGTCTACACCTTGGTAAAAACAATTCTCTAATATCTTAGCTACCCGAGATATTACACACTCTTGAATTTCGGTATTTCTTATATTCCTACCTCTTCTCGTTTTGTAGTTTCTCCTCCAGATGGAAAAATGCTTCTTCTCAATTTTCTTCATCATCGATACGTGATTCTATTGTAATTTAGCATTAGCCAGTCTTGTCTCACCTATATTTGTTCTGTTTCACACAGTGATTTCTCCATAAATATTCTTTTCTCTAATTTTTCTCTCATTCATCATCTTCCTTTCTTCTCATCTGCCCCTCCTACTCTCCATTTTGTTCCTTCACTTCTCAATAATAATTATTATTATAGAGAAAAGATAACATGAGAAAATATCCCATGGTATAAGCTGATTTTTTGTTAAATCAAGTCGATTACTGTCTATTATTACTGTTGTTTTGGGGTGGGAGTGTAAAGCCGTGTCCACACTGTACAAAAATGTTCGACATACATGTTCGGCAAACATGTTTCTTGTGGAGCTCAGGAACAAACATTTTAAAAAGTTTGGACAATCATTGTTTGTCAAACAAAAAATTACTGTTTTCCAAAACATCTGAACAGCTGTAAAACATGAAACCTTCCCACATACAAATATTTTGTTTGGTGATGCCTCCACACTGGCCAAGGGCAAACATTGTTTGTCAAACTTAATAAAATTTGCCCGAACTGTTTCAATAAACATGTTTGTCGAACATCTGTTCAGTGTGGACAGGGTTTAAGAACGTCACAGTATGAGAGACTACTAGCGTCACATAGCTTCACCAAAAAGAACTATACTACTAGGACTATCGGCTTCAGTTAACAGTGAAATTTGCAACATAAACGATCTATACTATGTGATATCTTCTTATGCTACCTGCTCTCTATGTTATTAGTCTCTTCCTTATCTAACAAGAAATGAAGTTAACGTACTCGTATTTGAATTGCGAATGAGTAGCATAATATATGAGTTCATATTCTCTCACTCAATATTCCATCTCTTTTCCCAATTTTCGTACTTCTTTTCCGATTATTTTTCTTCTCTCCCATTTTCTATTTCGTGTTTCTCAGTTATTTTTCCTCATCTCACTCTTTCATCGTTCCTGTTTCTAAATCTCAATTCCCTTCTCTCTTTCTTTCTCTTTCTCCTTCTTCTTCTCTCTTCCCTTACCTCACTCTTTCATCGTTCCTGTTTCTAAATCTGAATTACCTTCTCTCTTTCTACATCACTCTACTTTAATTTTTCTATTCTTTGAATTCGCGTTGCGTTCCTCTTTCTCTTTGATTTTTTCATTTTCAATTCAGTTCTCTTTTTCTGGTTCTTCATCTCTCCTTCTATTTGTTCCATTCCTTCCGCTATTTTTCCATCAACTCACTCTCTTTCTCTCTCTCTCTCGCTTTGTCTCTCTCACTCTATGTTCCCAATTCCCTGTTCTCTTTCTCAGATTCAATATCATCATTTTCCTTCTCTTTTATCTTTCTCTTCAACACATATTCTCTCTTCCTTTCCCACATCCTCTTTCTCAATTCCAATATCATCATCCTCCATCTCCTTTCTTATAATTGACCCCCCTATCATTCCATTTCATCTGTGCGCCGAAAGTCAGACTCTGCGAGCTGTTGAATACAATTTGGCCCAACTCCAATCAGCTTTCCATATATTTCACACCCACAGTGGCACCCCCAGGGGGTACAGAAGCCCCCCCACCAGTGGTACATATGACGAGGGGGTGCACCAGCGACCCCCATCAGATAACAAACGCCCCGACATTTCTCTTCATGATATTCTATTGGTTCCAGACAGCACAACCGAGCTTAATGATCTTTAACGCCCAAACTTTTTGCACTACCCTAACCACCCAACCAAACTACAATTCAAAATTTTCTCCTACACTCTCTCTCTCGATATCTCTCTTCCAGTACACTCTTCTCTCTTTATTTTTTCTACTCTTCCTCTGCCACTATATCTCTAACTAACTTTACTCTCTTATTATTATAACTCTCAATTCTAAATGCTATCTCACTCTTTCTCTCTCTCTTCTTAGTCTATGTTATGTAAATTTCTATTTTTCTTATCTATTTTATGTTATCTCTCTTCTTTGTCTATATTATGTAAATTCATCTATAATTTTGCTGTATTGTAAGCTATTGTATATAAAGTGTATAAGCCAGTATATATTGTAATCTACATAAATAAAGTACTCAATCAATCAATCTTCCCTTCTCTCTTTATTTCGTTTACTCTCAATCCCTTCTAACATTATTGCTCTCTCATTCAGTTTCTTTCTTGTCTATTACACTAATCATCATAGCATTGTCGGTCCCGTCTGCCTAATAAGCAGTCGTTAGGTCATGTCAGAGGCCCTGAAATTGATCAGTTGCGACCTGAAAACTCTGTCACCAGACCTGAGCCAGCCAGGTCACTCGATATTATTATTTTCATCATCATAGCAAACTACAGTTCAAAATTCCCTACCTCACTAACTCACACACTCTCTCTATCTATTATAGAGTATATTTCTCTCTTTATTTCTGTACTCTCACTCTTTTATCTCCAACCAACAAAATTGCCCACTTATTCCTTTTCTTTCTAGCTGTGCAAGCCTTTAGGGTTGTGTGACCAGGACCCAGAGAGGACCAGGAGTCCCAACTCCGCCCTAATAAAGGCATATAATCAATCAATCAATCAATCAATCTCTATAAACTTCAAAAACGAATATTAAAAATAATAGGCTTCAAGGAGAATCAAATTCCCCACGAACATTCTTTTCAAGGACAGTAAAGTACTGAGTGTAAGACAACTCTACATCCAGGCTATCATCACGCGAATGAGGAGAAACAACGAACACATAAGACTGGCAGATCATAACCATCAAACAAGGCAGAGAAACACGTATTCAATAGTACCAAGGATGAACACTACATTTGGGCAAAGAAACTACACATATTTGGGACCAAAAATTTATAATTCAATACCAATTACATTAGGGAAGAATTCAATAGACACAGGTTCAAGAAAAGTTTATTTTCCTGGTTGGTTGATATTGGAGTGGAAAATTGTGAAAATTTAGTTAGACTGTAAATATTGAAACTATTTATTCTTCATTCCACTCTTTACTGTTTTTCATTTTTCTAAAAATAACCTTTCTTATTATTATCCTTAACAGAACATTAATATTTATTTACTAATTCCATAATTTTGTTTGTTTGTATTATACATTTTACTAATTTTATTATAAAAAACTTTAATCCCATATCAGTGAATGAAGTTTGTAAATAGTAATTATTACACGCAATAAGCAACTAATTACTTATACCCCAACACATATAATATATAGTGGGGTGTATATTTATTCATTGAAATTATCATTTATTCATTGTTGAAACACCGCTGATTTATGTAGTTATATTACAATGCTGATTTATATTACAATCAATCAATCAATCAATCAAGCCAGTAAGAATTATACAGCAATGTATCTTGCAAACGAATATTGAAATTATACGAAAGACATCCGCGGAATATATAGTTTAGCCAGTTACATACACATCGATTTTTGGACGTACGACTTTTTGCCGTCTTATAAATTCTACCAGATTGTATTGCACTTGACAAACAGATGATCACATGATATGTTGAACAAGTTATGTTCAATCAAATAGAATTTATAAGAACGGCAAAAAATCGGACGTTCAAAAATCGATGTGTGTGTAACTAGACTAAGGCTCTAGCTACACACACATCGATTTTTGTTCGTACGATATTTTGCCGTCCTTATGAATTCTATTGGATTAAACAGATGATTTCAAACAGATGATGTTTGAAAGCTCCTTTTAATCAGATAAGGACGGCAAAATATCGTATGAACAAAAACCGATGTGTGTGTGTAAGGGCTTAAGGCCCCGCACATAAACATCGATTTTTGGACGTTCGATTTTTTGTCGTTCTCATAAATTCTATTAGATCGAACATAACTTGTTAAACATCATATGTTCAATCTTATAGAATTTATAAGGAGGAACAAAAATCTATGTTCGTGTGCGGGGTTCTACAGTACGGCAAGGACTCTATCTTAAGGTGCGTACAGATATACGCGCCGCGAACATGAGCAATTCACTTCTAATCAGCTGATTATATCTGAATCTTTACAGAAACGGTGAGACACAGATATAAAAAGCTTGGCATCAGCTGATTAAAAGTGAATTGCACATGTTCGCGGCGCGTAAATGTGTACGCACCTTAAGATACGACTTGTATTTCTTGGTAACTAATGTAACTCACTTTCGTTTCTCCAATTATCAAATGTTCCGACTTCCAATACATCATCAGTTGTAAATTAGTTTTTCGTGAAATGGAAACATGGAAAATTATGTAGATAATTGACCTGGATAAGATTACTGCCCCACAAATCTGAGCAAATTACAACGAATGGAAGGAAAAACGAGTTTGTTGGATTTTTCAGCCTGAGAATAGTTGAAGAGGTAAGGGTTGGTGGTTGACATCTTGAGTTCAGCACTTGACTTTCGGCTCGTCTTAATTGCACGCAAAACAAAGGATCTACCAACTCATAGAAGCTGGCTGCAGTCTGTGGTAATTAGATATTGTTCACAAAGTTGAGATTTACTCCAAAATGTGTGTCTAGAATACCGAAATTTCTTCAAAATAGAAATAAGAAATTATATTGTGTTACAAAATACTCTGTAAGTCTAGTGGATTATAATTTGATGAATATTAATCAAATCATCCATGATTATTTATAAATTAATTAATTAAATTTTTAGCGTGATTGACCCACTTATTAATGTTGTATTCAAGTCTCTTCAATTATTCACTAGTAGTTCTGTGAACAGTAGACCTCACGCAGTATTCTCATCCACAAGTAGCTGATTGGAACTATAGACCTTATGTAAATACAGCAATAGACTGGATTCTCCACACATCTGTGTAATCACTTGTCAGCTGATCTATGATGAATAATTCTATAGTCTGATTTTTACTCTAATATTGGCGTATGAAGGAGGCTTCTTTTTCCTTCTATATTATCCTTCAAATGCAACATTTCCAAAAACATTGTATATACGTCGACGCGCAATTAAAAAAGGAACATACCTGTCAAATTTCATGAAAACCTATTACCGCGTTTCGCCGTAAATGCGCAACATATAAACATTTTAACATTCAAACATTTAAACATTTAAAAATTTGAAAATTTAAACATCTAAACATTTCAACATTTAAACATTCAAACATTTAAAAATTTGAAAATTTAAACATTAAACATCTAAACATTTAAAAATTTAAAAAAATAAAAATTTAAAAATTTGAAAATTTAAACATTTAAACATTTAAACATTTAAACATTTGACATTTAAACATTTAAACATTTAAACATTTAACATTTGAACAATTAAACATTTAAGCATTTAAACATTTACATTTAAACATTTAACATTTAAACATTTGAACATTTAAACATTTAAACATTTAAACATTTAAACATTTAACATTCAAACATTTAAACATTTAAACATTTAAACATTTAAACATTAAACATTTAAACATTTAAACATTTAACATTTAAACATTTAAACATTAAACATTTAAACATTTAAACATTTAAACATTTAACATTTAAACATTAAACATTTAAACATTTAACATTTAAACATTTAAACATTTAAACATTTAAACTTTAAACATTTAAAAATTTAAACATTTAAACATTTAAACATTTAACATTTAACATTTAAACATTTAAACATTTAAACATTTAAACATTTAAACATTTAAACATTTAAACATTTAAACATTTAACATTTAAACATTAAACATTTAAACATTTAAACATTAAACATTTAAACATTTAACATTTAAACTTTAAACATTTAAACATTTAAACATTTAAACATTTAAACATTTAAACATTTAAACATTTAAACATTTAAACATTTAAACATTTAAACATTTAAACATTTAACATTTAAACATTTAAACATTTAAACATTTAAACATTAAACATTTAAACATTTAAACATTTAAACATTTAAACATTTAAACATTTAAACATTCAAACATTTAAACATTTAAACATTTAAACTTTAAACATTTAAACATTTAAACATTTAAACATTTAAACATTTAAACATTTAAACATTTAAACATTTAACATTTAAACATTTAAACTTTAAACATTTAAACATTAAACATTTAAACTTTAAACATTTAAACATTTAAACATTTAAACATATAAACATTAAACATTTAAACATTAAACATTTAAACATTTAAACATTTAAACATTTAACATTTGAACATTCAACATTTTAACATTTAAAAATTTGAGAATTTAAACATTTAAAAATTTAAACATTTAAACATTTAAACATTTTAACATTAAGAGGAATGCCAAACCGTCGACTTGAATCTTAGACCTCACTTCGCTCGGTCAATAATCTTCAAAAATGTCAAAAAAGGGAATTTATTAAGATCATTTATTGGAAGATTGACTGAATATGTTTTGTATTGATGTTAATTTGTGAATCATGACTCCATGATTATGAGTCATTCATGACTACATGAATAAAAATTATATGAAGTATAACATAAGGAAATTTGTGAATTTCAATATTTGTAAGAGTTTGTCACTTCATAAAAAACTGTTAAATTTCCAAATTCGATAGAGAGAGCTAAAGTTATACGGGTATTTTAAATAGAACTCACTTCATATTCACAATAAAATAATAGTAAGTTCATACAGTTTCAGAAGTTTCCAATTATCAAGTTTAGTTCGAATCTCCAGTCAAGGAATATTTGAAGGTAGTCAACGACATCTTTCAACTCAGCAGAGAACTATCACAAGAGCTCGTTTTTGCATTGCTCGCTTGTGATTGGCTGGAGATGTGGCTCGTGTGGGCTGGTCTGAGTGTGGCGACCAATCGTATTGCGTGAAGTGTTTCGAGGTGGAGTGACTACAGGCCTACTCTTATCTGATTGGCTGCAAGTTTTGTGGCTGAAACGATGTTAAGCTATACTTACTATTATACTAACTACCTCAAGTCTTGAGATTAAGGTAGAAAAAGAAAAAGATGCCAGTTCCACATATTCATTCAAACTAGTTACGATGCATAGGGCATCATCTTTAGTGATATTCTAAGTTGAACAAACCAAATTCTAGATATTACTGGTATTTTTGCCTCAAGCATAAAAACAAGTTTTGGATGAAAATAATGAATTACATGATGGTCTGGCAAAATTTTGTTATTTCTTCACTGCAATATAGAGAAATTCCGCAAAATTACAAGTGTAACTTTCAAATTGAGATTGATTAGATCAGTATCAGTAGTATCAGTAGTATGTACCACTCTTCTCTCACTAACCTTCAAGTTTTTTCAGCATTGTATCGTATTATCCTTGTTCAGTATTATTTCACTCCGAACTGAATTATTCTCATATTCCTTCATTCTCTTCTTCTTCTTCTTCTTCTTCTTCTTTTCCTTCTATTGCTTCATTCTCATCTCCTTCTTCTTCTGTTTCTTTTATAGATTTTTGACTTCTCCCTCTAACTTTCCCTTTGGTCTCGTGATTCTACTGTTCTCCCTCATTTTTGGCTACACCATCAATTTCTGCTGAACTCCTTCTTCCTTTCCACCTTTCACATCCTTTTCCAAGTACTTTTCTTCTCTTTCCCATTGCCTTTCAAATTCAATTTCTCCTATCTATTCCTACTGAAATCCTTGTTCCTATCCATTTCTCACATCTTCTTCCAACTACTCCTCTTTCTCCTTTTCCACATACTTTTTATTCATTTCACTCCATTTATCATTTTCTCTTTCCTCCTATGTTTCCAATCTTTACCTCTATTCTTCACCTCCTCATACGTTCACCCCCTCCCTCTCATATCTTCCTCTCTTTACCAATTATTTTCTCAAACTTTCTCTTATTACATCTCTACACACGTCTCTCCTCTCTTGTCTTCTCTCCTCTTCACCTATCAACATCCTCTCTTTCTTCATTTCTTTGTCCTTCCTTCTCCTTCACATACCTTTCCCTTCTTCCCCTCATATCCCAATACCATCGTCCTCTTCTCCTCATATCATTCTCTCCTTACCTCTACTTCCTCATCCATTCATTTTTACCTTTTCCCCCACATAAGTTTTCGCATTTCTCTCAAATCATCCACCCTATGTCAGCCAACCAACCCCTTCCCATATGTTCAACCACATTCAAGATCAGAAATATCCGCCCCAAGTCTGTTTTTATATGAGGGAATCGAGCCGATATGGCATACTGTAAGAGGCTTGTCAAGTATATAAGATGTGAGAGCCAAGTATAGGTATTCGTGTCAAGTATAAGAGAGCATGGCAGGCCTGGTTATTGCTTCGCTGATCGCCTAGACTTTCCACTTCATTTTAGATGAGAACCTCTACGCAATCATCGGGAGGGTCTCAGTTCGCCAAGTTCTCAGTTCATCAAGTTTCTCTTTCGACCATTTCTTAAAATATCCACTGATACATAAGGGAAGTTAAGCCTTCAGTTGGTCAAGTTTCACATCATCAAGTTTTGTCGTTTCAGAACTTCAAGTTCTCAGTTCATTGAGTACCTTTCCCAAACAATTATTCAGATGCCTACTGAGTAGTATTACAATGAATATTTCGAAAATAAACCCCAAGGTCCACAGTTCACACCATCGACCATACATAAACTGACAACATATTCATCACCGCTGAAAGCCCCTACTCAGGACTAGCCTACAAGAATTATTATAGTTTTTGTCAGTGTGTTGGTAACAGTGCAAGTTTTGGCGGGAAACGAAAAACAGCGCGGGAAAGCAGCGGTGGTTTCATCACCGGTGAGGGGGAGTAGTCATGGTAGTCAGACAAGAGTATTTGAGGGGGTGTTGAGATGAGTTAGGGGGTTCTAAAGAGGTATGGGAGACCTGTAGAGAGATTCCGGTGTTTTGGGGGTTTATATGGAGGTTTGAAGAGAGAGAGAAAAAAAAGGAGGAGAGGGAGAGAGAGAAAGAGTGAGAGAGTGGAAAGTAGAAAGAAAAAAAAAACAGAAAGAGAGTGAGAGAGAGAGAGAGAGAGAGATTGATTGATTGAGTACTTTATTTATGTAGATTACAATATATACTGGCTTATACACTTATACAATAGCTTACAATACAGCAGTTTTAGATGAATTTACATAGCATTAACTAAGAAAATAATTATTGAACTGTACAATGATATGAAAAAAATCAATTTGGAATAACTATACAAAATAATATTATAATGCATCTACATAAATTAGTGGAGCTTTGGACATATCAATGTCCATTCTTTGGAAAGAGTATTAAAAATATCCTTCCCAGTAACTCTCTACCAAGAAAGAGAGTTTAAAAGGTTGAGGGAAATTAAGGAGACGGAGAGGTTTAAGAAGAGTTATTTGAAAAATATGTCGGGTGAGGGGGGTTTGAATAATGTCTGGGGGGAGTTTTGTGAGGATTAGGGGAGAGTTCTAGAAGGGTAGGGGGAATTTAGAAGGGGTTTGGGGAGCTTCAGGAGACGTTGTGAGAGTTTTGGGGGGGATATATGGAGAGAGAGGAGACTGGTAGGTTTTTTTGGGGAGGTTCAATGGGGTTCAGGGGAGTTGGGGGATTTTAAGAGGAATTTGAGGGGTCTAGGGGGTTTCGGGGAAGTTTTGAGGGGCGTAACTGTTGAAATTTCGTGCGTGACCACTCCAACGTTATAAATTGCCACGGCCGCAGACGCGTCAGAGAGACTTAATTTATTAGCAGTTGCTTGTGCCACTCATTGTTTTGACCTACGGCGCATATCCGCCGCGCATGTCACGTGACATAAATAATTGTACATTCTCAAATTGTACCCTTCCTTCTACTGCCAACTTAATGTGGCACAGATCGATTCAGCGTATGCTGACAATTAGAGACACGCAAGAATAATTACGGAATAAATGGCAGTATTGTTTTCAATTTGGGTAGTAATAAGGGGGTTTCAGAGGGAAGTTTTCAAACGATACACAGGAGGGGTTTTTGTGAAATATGTGGCGCTTTAGATGATATTGGAAATTGGTGTGATGGATTTTAGATATAGTACACGACATGTTGTTAAAATCGATGAGTTGTATAAGGTTCTATATATTGCACACGAAATCATTCTTCAGTCTATATAATTATATAAAAGCGAAATGGCACTCACTCACTGACTGATTGATTGAATGACTGACTGACTCACTCACTCGCAGAACTAAAAATATACCGGACCAAAAAACGTTATATAATAATATCGTATAACCTGGCTGGCTCAGGTCTAGTGTCAGAGTTTTCAGGTCGCAACTGATTAATTTCAGGACTTCTGACATGACCTAACGACTGCTTTTTAGGCAACCGGGACCGACGACTTAACGTGTCCATCCGAATTTGGTAGGTATGTTCGGTTGGCACTTTAGAGGCGCACTAAGAACGGATTTGGAAAAATTTCCAAAGATACGCCCAAAATCTGTGTTTTTTCCAGCGTTTTTTAGCGTTTTCTCAGCTTTATCGAGAACAAATAAACAGAAAATGTTCAAATTTAGTACAGAAGATCAGATAGGGTGTAATAATATTGTGTTAGAAAGGAATTTGCAATAACGTCAAAAGACACGCCCAATATTTGCGTTTTTCCAGCGTTTTTTAGCAGTTTCTCAGATTTATCGAGAACAAATGAACAGAAACTGTTCAAATTTTGGTACAGAAGATCAGCTAGGGTGTAATAATGTTGTGTTAGAAGGAATTTGGAATAACGCCAAAGATACGCTCAAAATCTGCGTTTTTCCAGCGTTTTTTTTTTGGGCTTTCTCAGCTTTATCGGGAACAAATGAACAGAAAATGTTCAAATTCACTACAGAAGCTCAGCTTGGGTGTAATAATGTTCGGTTAGAAGGAATTTGAAATAATGCCAGAGATACGCCCAAAATTAGCGTTTTTCTTGCATTTCTCAGTTCTTTCATCAAGTAATAGACAGAAAATGTTCAAATTTGGTACAGAGATTTAGCTAGGGTCTAAAAATTTTGTGATGAGGTGATTTTAATATTTCATCAAAGATACGCCCAAAATCAGCGTTTTTCTCAGCTTTTCTGCGTTTTCTTAGTACTTTGACTTTCTGATGGAATGAAAAATGCAGGCGAGCGAAGTGAGCCCGCTGATCTCATTTTTGGACGATCCAGCCGGGGGTCCAGGGGGCGGAGCCCCCTGGCTAGACGGATACGGTGAGCGAAGCGAGCCTGACGTCTAGTGTTGATAATATATACAACTTTCAATAGTGATATCATTTGAACATGTGACATAACCGCTTTATTTTTAGATATCAAACTTCCTTATGGGTTGGGGCAATCTACTATCTAAAAAGGCTAGTGAATAGACCCCTAGCCTAAATAATCTAATGAGAGTATCCAGTATATTCGAACTGATAGAGATTTTAATACAAATATTTCCTTGATTTTCAGGCTATATTAAGAATCATTTTTCTGCAAATCAAGTAAATTTAATTCCCCTTCTAAAACAAAACATTAATATTAGGATATTATATACATCAACTTATTATGAAATAACAAAAAATAAATTTAGAAATTCAATATAGGAAACCGCCTGTTAAATGTTGAGTGCGAATGTTGACACACTGTTTAGCTTAAAAGGATTTGTATGGTCATCAATATTGAGATAGAGATAGACTGAATATGGGGGAAAAATTTTAATTAATAAAATTTATTAATGACAATGATAGCAAACCAATGTTGCTTACTTTACAACGTGTGTCTCTTCATACTAATTTCAGTTTTGTAGATGTTCAGGTTGGTTAACTGATAATAATTTATAGAATATAAGTATATTAGATATATAAGTATATAAAAACTCTAGAATTCAAAAAAATTAGAAGAGAATTGGGAAAGGAGCTAATTAAATGTTGTTACTATTCGATACGTGAGTTTAAATCGGCAAATTCAAATATTACGACAGCTCTAAGGGTCTATCATGGATATTTCCGGGGGGTCAGGAAGGAACTATTTGAACACATGCTTCAGAATGCAGAAAAAAGCACTTGGGGTTGTTGAGGGAGTGAGTCCTTCTTCTTCCTGTAAACCTATACTCAGGAGACTCCAGCTTCTTTCTGTTCCAGCTATCTATTTCTTGGAAGTGGTTTCTTTAGTTTTCAAAAATTCAGAAATTTTCTATGTTGACCGAATTAATCATGCATACAGAACTCGAGGTAGAAATGCATGTTTGTTCCAGCTCCCAATTCATTGACTCTCTCCGCTTGAAAAAGGACTGTATTACTCAGGATTGAAGTTTTATAATTGTTGATATGGCGGAAGGTGTGGCTCGTTTATCAATTGGGCTAGTCAGTCGGGTCGAGCGAGGGGTTTGTTACCACTGTCTGAAAAAAAATGGCTTTTGGTGGCCCTGAAAAGGGCCAAGTTTGTTGCTGGTGGCCCCAAAAGGGACCAAGGCAGGCTAGATGTTTAGTAGTCGTCGACTGGCGCGATACCACGCCGCGCGAGGGTCCCGGGCAGGTCCGTCTGGTGCGAGAGCAGGCCGGCAGGGGCTCAAGTCAATGGTTTGCAGTCTCCACTCTGGTTTACCCGGGCTACGGAGAGGGCTGACCGGGTGATCTACTAGCCAGAGGTCGTGCCGAATCTCTGCCGGGAGGACCTCCTCAACCACTTCCTCGTTTAGAAGGGGCCTTCGTTCAAACCCCGGGCAGGCAGGGTCGTAGGCTTCCGCTGCACACACTCCGATGTCGGTTTGGCACCCAACCCGCGCATCCAGAACCGCGCGCCAGTTGTTAGGCTGGGGCGCTAAGTCTTGGGGCGCAGCTGGCGCGGCGGTGTACAGCCTCAGCCTCTCCTCCACCTGGTGAAGCCGACGTAGGGCCCTCCTCTTCTGGGTTCGGCGGCCGGCTCGGTTCCTCCTAGGCATCGGCTGGGTATTAGACAAGGAAGACACCTCAGGTTGCGGTTAGTCTCGCCGTGGTTCCCTCATTGGCCTGCTCGCTGATCTGCTCCTGGTCTCGGTAGTGGTCTCGGCTGGTAGTGGTCTCTGGTAGTGGTCTCGGCTGGTGGTCTCTTCTGGCTCTTCAGTGGAAGGCTGCTAGTGAGCAAGTGCTATCGAGGGTAGCTGAGTAGCCCCCTTTTATTCACAGTCCCCGAGTTCACCTGCGCTGCTATTGGCCGGTCGGTGCTCGGCCAATAGAAACGCAGGAACGGGTGGCGGCGACTGAGGCGCACCCTGGTGGCGGGTGGGTCAACCACTCATTTGGTTGATGAGTGGCGTGGGGAGCAGAGCAGAGCGGCAGGCTGAAAGGTAGCGAACGCGAGGGAGGTATCATTGTATTCCAGAGGATATTAGGTTGTGTGATGGTTATAAAGTATTTTTATCTAAGATAACCAGGACATTGGTAGAGGCATGTCCCTATACAATAGAGGAGTGCTGCAACGCATTCTCAGGATCCCGATCCTTAACTTGACATGTTGCATGCCACTTGAGCCTTGCTCAAAGATGTGTGGCTTTACGCAACTAAATTTTAATAAATAAATGAAATAAATAAATGAGCATTTGAATGGCAATCACTCATCCTTCAATGCTTTTATCAATTAGAAGTAAAATGATTCAACTTAAAAATTGACATGACAAGTCCTTATACCCATTTAATAGGAGGTGACTGGGTGCTTTAAATATCAAATATAGGAAAAAATCAAATACTGCTGTAGGAGGAAGGAGTGAGTCATTTTTTTGTCCAACGACCTGTAAAAAGGTTCGAAAATATGTGTTCAAAATTCGAAGCTGATTTATCAATTCTTTCTACAGCTATTGTAGAACATACAAACAGACGGACAACGATTTTGGCCTCCAGTGAGTCAAAAGTGAGAACTCGCTAACGCTCGTTCAATAACAGTTGTTAATTCAAGAGAAAGAGGCATAATGAGATCGAAAAGATAGCGGGATTCCAACCAGGAGTAGCCTATCATAACAGTTTAAAGGTGCATACAGACTTTCACTCTGCTCCGCAATCGAACGTCACTCGAGTAGATCGCTTGATGATCGAGCGGGGAGCAAGAGTGGAACCCGAGAAGAGCTAACATATCCCGTAACGTTCATGACCGGAGCGAGTGCGGAGCGAGTGCGGAGCGAGTGCGGAGCGAGTGCGGAGCGAGGGCGGAGCGAGGGCGGAGCGAGGGCAGAGCGAGGGTGAAGCGTGTTGGAGGCGCTTATATCTGTACGCACCTTAAGAATACACTAAGCATACAGTTCTGTTTAATATGTACGTAGTATACACTAATCATTGTCCCACTTCCACTGTCAAGATGTTGGAATTAATGCATGAAATATTTGAAAAATATAAAAAATATGAAAAGTGATTCTCGAAAACATGATAATCCATGATGTCACAAAACTTGAGAACCAACCACATTCATCCACTTTCTGAACCGAGAAGACAGCAATCAAAAAAGGATTTAAACACTGAATCCTCCATTGTCTTTACTTCCCCAGATGAAACTATTGCTCGTCGAAACTATAGAAAGATTTCTGCTCCATAAGCAATTTCTCCCTAATACCGAATGAAAGCTGTATTATAAGTTCTGAAGTGCTTCTTCAATATCGAAGTTATATTTTTGAAATATCTACGTTAGTTGCTGCTGGCTTTCAAGTTCGATTGACAGGACTTAGCCAACTCTCTTCCACTCTCTCTCACTTCCTCTCTCTCTCTATTACCCTCCTCTAGATCCTATCTCTCTATTTCTCTCTCATCATCGGACTTGAAACTTTGCGCGGGAGACTTTTTCCAATTTTGAATTTGATCTCGACAACGGTGGATTTAATTTCAAAGCGCGAGTCACTTCTGAGTCTGTCAGAAAGCTTATCTGAAATGAGATGAGATTTTCTGTAGCAACAGCACTTTTAAAGGCGATCTAATTTTAGAATTCGGGGGAATTTCATCAATGATCTGAAAGAATTTTATGGGAACTTGCTCATTCGTGATTCTCAAGCAGTTTTCTCCCCTATATTGCTTCATATACAGTCACAGTGCCATGCAAAGTGTCTATTTACAGGACAGTGTAGTACATCTTCATACTCTAAAAGTATACATGGGCATATACTATATAGTGTATAAAGATATTAATGTCGACCCTATAGTGAGGTCCACGTTATAATGACAGTGTGTGATTTGCAATGGTATTGCAAACCACTCGTCTATCGTTCAACGAAGCAGATGCCGCTATCTCTTTCACGCATTGCGATGTTGCCAGATCGTCTTTTAACAATGTAGAATTGATAATAATTAACAATATATCTAATCTTAATCATGAAAATTCATTATGAAATTATTGAAAAATATAATATAGTTTTGTGAACAGTAGACCTCGCGCAGTTATAAACTACAGTCTCCTCTAATACTGGCCATCAGAGTAAATTCTGTCTTGTCCTGTCGTGTCGGCGAGATATCGGTGTAAAGACGACTAATGGCTGTTTGGGTTGTTCTATCGACAATAATTTGTTGTTAACAACTATCATCAAGAGCTTACCGAGTTGAAAGCAGAGAAAAGTCGGGAGAAAATACTATGCTACTTCAAATTATCATGTAGAAATTCAACTAATTGACAAAATATTTTATCTCAATCATGAAAATGTATTATTACATCTTAAAAAAATATATTTTATTGACAAATAAAATATGATTAACTATTTTCAACAATAATGAACACTTAAATTGATCAGATATACCAATATCAGCTGTTTGGGTAGCAAGGCTGAGATCTGGCAACCCTTTTCTCCTATCCTCGTACACTGCCATTATAACGTGAACCTCACTATAGATTAGTTGTATTGATTGATTGATTGATTGAGTACTTTATTTATGTAGATTACAAAATATACTGGCTTATACACTTATATACAATAGCTCACAATACAGCAAAATTAAAGATGAATTTACATAATATAGACTAAGAGAATAATTATTGACTGTATATGATATGAAAAAGCAATTTGTAATATAATAACTAAAGATAATTATATTGTTATGCATCTCATGAATTGGCGGAGCTTTGGACATATCAATGTCCATTATTCGGAAAGGATATTAAAAATATCTTCCTCACTAACTCTCTACCAAAACGTTAATTAAATTTATTAAACTAAGGATTTATTTATTAATGGAAATATTGTGAAAGTTTTAATTAATATGAATATTTAAGAGGAAAAAACAGAAAATTGATAAAGTAAAATGATTATATAGGTAGATAAGATCAAATTATTGATTAATAAAACGAAATGAAATGATATTAATGTTGTATCTGATAGAACAGGATGGGGCAGAGACGATTGACGAGTTTGGAAGGCCTAAGTAATGAACCGTTCAACTTAGAAAATAATTCTTTAATGGGTTCTATTCAGTTTGAAATGAAGTTTTTATAGTTGAATTTGAAAATTATATCAGTTGAATGGCGGCCATCAGCTGCAATATACTGATGTAGCGTATTTTTGAAGTTTTAAATCGCATTTTGGCACACTGCGATTGGATCTCTTTTCTGATTCGCTCGTTTATTTCTTCCAAGGTGTGTCGGTGATGTTTGAAAACTTTATTTTTCTGATAACATCATAGAAAGATATATACTTAAATCGGTTGAGCGTGCTGGCCATAGTTCTTTGAGAATGACAGCATTTGCAATGTCAGCTCCTAGCGTTATGTGACAACGTTAAAAACATTTCTGCGACTCAATTTGGAAAAACTTGACTTGGGAGAAATATGATTTTAGCAGGATGAAGGTAGAGCCCACACAGGCACTATCTCCGTAAACAAAGCCGTAGTGCACTCGTGTGACGTCAGCAAAGGTAGGGCTCCTATACCAATTACACAGTTTACCAATCACACAGTTTTGGGCATAAGCCTGTGGTGCCTTCTCATGTGAGTGTAATAATAATTGTACAGGACTAAATAAATTAGATTTTTGTGTCCGGAACCACATTCTTGTTTTTGGTTGTTGCTGGTGACCCAGCTCGCTCTACAGTCCACACACAGACACCTGGTGTCTGTGGTGAAAAGAAATTCATTGATTTCAGCTGATCTATATCAGCTAGTGTTTTTATTGGTGTAGGAGCCCTACCCGTGCTGACGTCACACGAATGCATTATGGCTTTGTTTACGGAGGTAGTGACACAAGGAGCATTTCAATGAATGTGTTGAGACAAATGTTCCTAGGCTTATCTCATTAAGGGTGGACTTGAGGTGGCCGATACGCTCACCCGATTTAAAATATGCGATCTTGTTCTATGGGGTTATTCCAAAAATAAAGTTTTCAGTCATCACCAACACACCTTGGAGGAACTAAAGGAACGAATCAGAAAAGTGATCCAGGCCTTACCAATCGCAGTTTGTCAAAATGCGTTTTAAAACTTCAAAACTACGCTACATCAGTGTATTGCTGCTGATGGCCGCCATTTAATTGATTTAATCACAGATTAAACAACTATACTTTCTTTACTTAAAAACACTTCACTCACATGGGCTACTTTTTAACAAATTAATAAAAACAATATAAGTCTTGTAGTACCCTTTATTTTTAAAAAAACTTTAAAATGATTCAACAACTAGTTTTCAATTTGTAAATGCCCTGAGTTAGGGTCGAAACTAGTTGTTGAACAATTAAAGTCTTTAAAATATAAAGAGTGCTACAAGATTTTTATATTGACTTTCACTTTTTGTGTAGTTGAGAAGTTGATATTGTGGTAGTTATTCATATATAGAATGGAGTAACAATCCAACCCAATAAAAAGTTTTTTTCTCTCCCTATCGTTTTTGATGATGTAATTGTATGAATCAATAAGGGATAAAGATTGAATGAAAAAGACTAAGAAATTGTCAAAAACCACAGATTTATTGATACTTAGAAAGACCGGGTTCGGCTATTACACCATTGTCAATCTCTGATAAACATAATTATATACCGGTAATTATAAAATAGATTTTTATATTGGTTATATTAATTTCTTTACTTATCTTGTAGTTTAATCAATCAAACTCATACAGTTCCCAACTTTAATCCAATAATGTGGAGCGTAATTTAAATCCAACTGTGGAATGTGGAATTTAATGTTTGGCATTAAATTAAAGATTTCCACATGAAAAATCAACGAATAATGCCACATTAATCAATGAAGCTGGACACCAACCATTCTGGCGATCTCATTTGACGGACACACCGCACTTGTATACCACAGTCATTACGCGGCACAATTAAATCTGGCACTGACATGACGTGATGCATGAATGCTGCTCAGACCACAATTCTCGGTTTGCAACCAGATAGAGAGACAAGAGTGCTATAGCAAAATTCACCTCAAACTGTCAGTATTACTCATAAAAAACATTAATACTTCCCATTCAACCAATGCTGACAGTAGCTTCTACAACGTACTGTAGTGAGATTTACTTTAAACTGTCAGTATTCCTCATAAATAGCATCAATGCACCCCATTCAACCAATGCTGACAGAATGAAGTGAATCTCACTATGACCGCATCTCTCATTCTCTTTGGGTCATTTTCAAACTCGCGTTCCACTCACTTCATTGCGGGAATCATGTTAAGTCACATTGAACTTGAAAAAATGTGATTTGTGAGGGTTTATGATACCTTTGAACTGAAAACTGTGATAAGAGTGTGGAAATTTGACTTGATGTTTCAATTGTGTCGATACAACTGAAATATATGAATGAGCAAAGAGAAAACTTTCAGGAGTTGAAAACTAGACTAATAAGTAAAGATAAAACTCCTAAAAGATGCAAAGATAAAACTCCAAAAAGATTGAAATTGGAGCTAGATTTACTTGTTTACTGTTGTAAACAGAATCTGTTTCCATTGGTTAGACTATATGCATAAGCAAAGAAAAGACATCGGGAAGATTAGAAGCTATATTTACTTGTTTACTGTTGTAGACTAGTGAAGCAAATAGTATATTTCCATTGGTTGTCGTCATGACAGCGGGAATGGTGCTCTCTAATTGGTCAGCTTGTGATTGGTTGAAATCTCAGTAACTCAATTCCTATTGGCTGCTACCAGATTCATTTGTTCACAAGTGAAGCAAAATGCTTAGCAACTACATTTTGTTTTTTTTTCTTTAGGGCTTCTTTTGAATATGAATAAAAATATAAATCTAAGTTCCTTTTTTAAAATTATAAAGTATCAAGACTTGACTATCAAGTCTTGATAATGGCATTATATAGCCGTAACACGTTGTGACTAAACAATTTTAAAAAGGTTACTTAGATTTCTATTTTTATTTACAACTACATTTTTATTGGATGTCGCTATGATAGGGAATTACTGCTTTCTAATTGGTCAGCTTGTAATTGGTCAGCTTGTAATTGGTTGAAATCTCGGTTACTGATTTTCTTTTGGCTAAAAGCCCATTCGCTTTCGCTTTCGGTTGTGTTGTGATTATGAAGCTGATTGAATAGAACTCCCTTCGGCTGAGTTGATGATAGAGATTTTATGTTTTGTTGAATTCTCTACGGTGGGATTCCGAGATCAACTGAACGATTTAAATAATATTCCTAAAAGAAAATATACTCATTCTCCTAAAAATACACGATCTCACGATATCGAGAAATTGAAATTCTGTATCCAACAAGCTAGATTGTTTCGTGTTTATGAGACAAAATATCAAGTCGAAAACAAAAGTAAAACAAGAAACTTAAACAGTAGACATCGACTTTTCCAGTGGAGTGTGACGATATCGAGTAATTGAAATACCGTGATCAACAAACTAGATCTTCCTGTGTTTTTGAGACGGAATATCAAGTCAAATACGAAAGTACAACGAAGTTAAACAGTGGAAAAAAATTAATTTCACAAGGGTTTGTCAATATCGAGGTATTGGAATTCAGTGATCAACGAGAGTATAAAATGTACACCTTACATTCATTCATTCTTTATTCATTTATACAATAATAACATTATCAAAATTATAGGTAGAGGTAAACTTGTGCTATTCCTCTTCCAAATTTAGATAACACATAGTCCGAAATAGGTTAAGTCTTGTAGCTCTTCAATTCACAAAATTCTATACTCTCAACAAGCTAGATCTTTCCGTGTTTTCGAGAAAAAATGTCAAGCAACGAGAGAAAAGTACAAGGAACTTCAACGGTAGACTATCACAATTTTGATAAGGGTATGACGATATCAAGGGATTGGAATTCAGTGGTTAACCAGAGATTATATAATGTACCCCTTACATTCTATACTTTTTGTGCTCATCAAGCTAGATCCTTGTTTCCTTGAGCAAAAATATCAAGTCAGAGACAAAAGTACAACAAACTCCACCATTTTTACAAGGAATCGATTACAGTAACACGGTTGTTCGCGTCTCACTGCACGACGAAGGAAACAATGTAACGTCGTCGGAACGTGATATCACGTAACTGACGTGACGTGTTTGTTATCTGGCTCACGTAGCGCGGCTGGGAAAGCGGGAAAGCCGGTCGGGAAAGATGGAAATGCTCTGCTGACGTCACTATCTGAGGCCGCAGGCATCACTCCTCACAATAGACTAACATGCTGCTGCTACTACTTGTTGGCTGCTTCCAGGCTTTGGGTAAATGTGAAGTGCATTCTAGAATATTCTAGAGTTCACGAATTCCAGTAAGTGCGAGGTTTTTGTAATGGATTTTGTATTATTTTCCCTTCGCAGGTCTTAACAGTTTTCAATGGATTGCTTTTGAACAAATGAACGATGCTCATGAAACTATTTTTGATCTTCATAGAGATCTATGAATCTCTATTAATCTTCATTAATAGATTAATCTTGATTAATAGACATCTTCATAGAGATTATTTGAGATCTTCATAGAGATTAATAGAGATCTTCATAGAGATTAATAGTGATCTTCATAGAGATCTATGAATCTTCATAGTGATTTAAACCTCATAGATCCACCATATCATAGTGGATGGATCCATTCTCATATCGTTTATTCAATTACATCATCAAAGACTACCATATTATTCATTAGTGAGTAAATGAATAGTTCAATACATTCCAATAAATACCTCTTGGAATGAAAGATGAACTATGAAATTCACGATGCTCTTGAACTAATTTTGATCTTTTAAATGGAGGTTTCATTAATCAAGTTCAAATAGTCTATATTCTTGTAAATACGACTTCAAGCTTGCAAAATACATTCATTTATAGAAACTTCAATTATTTCAAGTGAATACAAAAAGCTGAGAATAGTGAAAAATGGATAAAATGATCTTCATAGAGATTAATAGAGATCTATGTATGAATCTCTATGAATCTTCATAGAGATTTAAACCTCATAGATCCACCATGGATGAATTCATTCTCATATTTTTTATTCAATTATTACATCATCAAAAAAATCTGTCAACCATATTATTCATAAGTGAGTAGATGAAATGTTCAATACATTCTAATGAATAGCTCTTGAAATGAACGATGAACTATGAAATTCACGATGCTCTTGAACTAATTTTGATCTTTTAAATGGAGTTTTCATTAATCAAGTTCACTTTAATTCAAGTTTTCATTACCTCAAAAGTATATAATTATGAATAATTTAATCTCCCATTCGTAAGTTGGATTGTATCTTCAAGGTTCAAGTTGGATCTTAAAGTCGAACATGTTTAACATCTACTTGATTCAACAAAACCTGAAGAAGTGTCTGCATTGGTTTAGTAAATTCGAATAGTCTATATTCTTGTAAACACGACTTCAACTTTGCAAAATACATTCATTTTATACAAACTTGAATTCCAAAAAAGATTGACCAATGTAAACGCCCCTTATTAAGCTCTACACTCCACAATATTATTTAAAGTTAAAAAAAAGCTGAGAATTGTGAAAAATGAATAAAATGGCTGATAACTGACCTGTTGACCATGAGCGTATTCGATTCCGCCCACTAGACAGGAGCGAGGATTGCTCTCATTGGCTGAATTCTGTGAGTCCTCCACCAATCGCCTGCTTAGATGGGTGGGAACTGTAACAAACAGAAAAAAATCATTAGTCCACATAATCTTTTGTTGTTCTACAAATGTGATGTTGAGATTGTTTTTTCTCAAAGATAAACGATTATCAGAAAAGATTTTAATTATATTTTTAATAAATTTTAATTTCCAAGGCTATTTTAAAGACCGGAACAGGCAATCATGCCTATACCGTAGAAGTCACAAGAAGAAGAAGATAAAAGATTATCTCGGAGGTTTCCAATTCTCAAATTCCCAGAGGTTCAGACTCTAAACCTAAGAAAATCCATAAATTATTCACTTGAAGATTTTCAAATGACGAATATTGGAAACAGAGCCAAATAACTGCAGAAGTTGGATATACTGATAGCGTGTTAGTGCTCTCAAATAATATTCATATTATTTACCAATCAGTCAGCTTTCACAAGCCGAAGCGAGTAGACGTGTTTTGTGAAATTCATGTAATTATTCTAAAAGTATACCATCAAACTGTTGTGTCAATGAAAACGGCAATGCCGAATTGTGAGTGAGTGTGTGTGTGCGTGCGCGCGCGCGTTGGCAGCAACTATGACTGTAGCCGAGTTCGGATATTGCTGCTTTGGTGAGTGCTGAATCGGTAATTCTATTGTGAGAACTGAACTATCGTAACTATGAACGGTGACGATAATACGACTATTATTACTATAACTGAAGAAAATAAACCTGTCTCCTACAAGGATCGAACTGATAAAATTCAATCAGAATGCGAAAAATTTTCATTTAAAGCTTGGAACGAAGCTAATACAAAATTCCAGCAATCAGAAAAAATAAGTTCTGAACTTAAAATTCAACTTGAACAGCTTCAAACTAGATTATCAGCGTTAGAGACTAAATCTAAGAATGAAGAAAAAAATACGGACTATTATCATACCGATGAAAAAGAATTATCTACTGAAACAGAATGGATTCGTCAAAAGCAAAGAAAGAGGAAGAGAGTACTATCTGACTCACCTTCAACACAATCATACAATGAGCAGAAAGTGAGTTCACGTAGAGAAACTGAACTAAAAGAGAATGCTGAACCAAAAAAAAAACTCCTGATATCAAACAAGTTAAGAGACCTCCTCCAATAATACTCTACAACATCCAAGACTGTCAAGTAGTGTATAAGATTTTGAATGAAAAAATAAAAGACTCTTATAAGATCACACTATTGAATAATGGTAGCTTAAAACTCAACGTTGAATCTGAGGATAATTATAGACTAGCTAAATCATTGCTGAATGACAAAAAAATGAATTGGTCTTCGTTTGAAAACAAGCAAACGAGACCCATTAGAGTAATAGTGAAGAAGTTGCACAGCACTTGCAATCCACAGGAAATAAAAGAGGAACTTCAGGAAAAAGGATTTAAAATTTTGGACGTGGTAAACATTCTTAAATGGAAAACAAAAGAACCACTCCCAATATTCATGTTAACTTTTGAAAACACAGAGAGCATAAATAGAATTTATAAAATATGTGTAATTATGGGTATGAAGGTTGAAGTAGTCCCCCTGAAAAAATCGAAATTTCTACCGCAATGTAAAAATTGTCAAACCTGGGGACACACTAAAAATACTGCCAGAAGGAGCCTAGGTGCGTGAAATGCGCTGGTCCCCACATCACTATCAACTGTACTAAGAGTAAAGAAGTTAAGCCTAAATGCTACAATTGTGGGATGGAGCACCCTGCTAATTATAGAGGATGTGTTGTAGCACAAGAGTTGCAGGCACTTCGAAATAAGAAAAAAGCAATAGAATCTATTTCGTCAGTCAACAAAAGAAACGATCCTATTGTGCCACAGAGAGCTGTAATAAATGACAATAGAGTTAAGGAGAACCAGAGTTATGCTGATAAGCTGAAAAATAAAGTACCTATCAACAGTAACGAAAAGTCAAGTCTTCAAGATTACAACTTGAGTAAAGATTTGGAACTGAGCATTACAACTCAACTTAAATTGATTCTTGAGAAACTAGTTGTGCAAGAAGGCCTCAATAAATCAATTTTAAGTAGGTTAGAAAAACTGGAAAATATTTCAGTTCCAGAAGTCATTCACAAGAAGCATGGAAAATAGATTCAAAATTATGACTTGGAATGCTAATGGATTACTACAGCACAAAGATGATCTATTAGAAATTCTAATTGAGCATAAAATAGATGCCTGTCTCATTTCCGAAACTCATTTCACCAAAGAATCCTACTTTAAAATTAGAGGGTACAAAACGTACCATGCCATACATCCCAACAACAGCGCTAGAGGCGGAAGTGCGGTTATTGTAAGAGAAGAGCTAAACCATCACGAGTTCAAGAAGATAGAATTGCAGGAGTTCCAGTCGATTTCAATCAAAGTCAAACTTATCGGTAGACCATCTGGTACGATCACAATTGGAGCCGTCTACTGTCCACCATGATTTAATTTGAAGAAGATAGAATAATATATTGATTTCCTAAGTAACTTCACAGGGAAATTTATCATCGGAGGAGACTTCAATTCAAAGAATACACAATGGGGGTCCCGACAGACCACAACTAAAGGAAAGGAGCTATTACTGGCTGTTAATGAATACCACTGCGATGTTCACTCAACAAGGAAACCAACTTACTGGCCAACAGACAAAACAAAAATTCCAGACCTGATAGATTTTTTCATCACAAAAAATATTTCACCAAACTGTGTTAAAGTTGAAGAAAAATTTGATCTCAACTCTGACCATTCGCCAATAGTTTTGACAATGCACAGTGCAGCTGTTAAAAAAGAAATGCCACCTAGACTCATCAACAGGTACACAGATTTAGAAACTTTTAAAAATATGATAGACTCTAGAATAGACTTGAACACATCTCTGCAAACTATAGATGAACTAGAAACTGAAGTCCAGGAGTTTGTAATCAATATCCAACAATGTGCCTGGGAAAATACACCACTACTTCAAAGCAGGATTTCCAAAGGTAATTGCTATCCTGTAGCGGTAAGAAAGTTGATAGAAAAAAGAAGAAGAACAAGAAGATCATGGCAATCAACAAGAAATCCAAGAATTAAAACAGAACTTAATAGAATTACTAATGAACTGAGAAAGATGATACAGGATGTAAAACAACATGATATCAATAAATACTTAGAAGAGTTAACCAATGAGTCTACTACAAATTTTTCATTATGGAGATCAACCAGGAAACTGAAGAGACCTCTTGAACAAGTTACACCGATAAGGAAGAATCACGATTGCTGGACAAGGAGCAATAAAGAGAGAGCCGATTTGTTTGCTGATCATCTGGAAAAGGTTTTCTCACCTCATGAGGAAACAATTATAGATGAGAATCCTCATCATCTTGGAGCAGGAGTTATCACTCCAACATCGCCAAGGGAGGTAGAATATGAGATTAAAAATTTTAGCAGAAAGAAAACGCCAGGTTTCGACTTAATAACTGGAGAGATTCTACAGGAGCTCCCAAGAAAAGCAATTATGAAGCTATACCATCTCTTCAACGTTTCATTCCGATTGAAATATGTGCCAAGTTTCTGGAAGGTAGCCGATGTCATCATGATACCAAAACCTGGAAAGCCACCACATGATGTAACCTCGTATAGGCCAATTTCACTACTGCCAGTAATATCAAAATTATTTGAGAAACTTCTACTGAAAAGATTAAAGCCTTATCTGGACGATAATGGATTAATACCAACCCATCAATTCGGATTTCGAGATAAACATAGTACAATAGATCAGGTGCACAGAATAACAAATAATATTGAAAATACATTGGAGGAAAAGAAAGTTTGCTCTGCAATTTTCCTTGATGTAGCACAGGCTTTCGACAAAGTATGGCATTCAGGATTGTGCTACAAAATGAACCAGTTCTTACCAACAGAATACAGTCTGATACTGAAATCACATCTTCAAGACCGTTATTTCAGGATAAAACAAGATGATGCTTTTTCATCTCTCAGAGAAATCAGGGCTGGAGTTCCTCAAGGAAGTGTGCTGGGTCCCCTCTTGTACCTCCTATACACATCTGATATACCTCAACCCGAAAACGTAACAGTAGCAACATTTGCTGATGACACAGCAGTTTTATCAGTTGGTGAAACTGTTGAAGTTTCTACAGAGAAATTGCAGGTGGCAGTCAACAGAATCAATGTTTGGACAAAACACTGGCTTATAAAATTGAATGAAGCAAAATCAGTTCAAGTCAACTTTACAAACAGAAGAGTTCAATATATCCCCTTAACACTCAATGGGAATATTGTACCCTACTCCAACACTGCAAAGTATCTAGGCATGACGCTGGATGCCAAGCTTAGATGGAAGGAGCATGTGAAGAAGAAAAGAGAACAACTTGGCATAAAATTCAAGAAAATGTACTGGCTACTTGGGAGGACATCAAAGTTGTCAAATTATAACAAATTGCTTCTCTACAAGCAGATTCTCAAGCCGGTGTGGACCTCCCCGGTGCGGAATTCAACTCTGGGGCTGCACCCGACCATCCAATATCGACATCATCCAGCGCTTCCAGAACAAAGTACTCAGAAGTTGTGTAGACGCTCCTTGGTACATCAGGAACTCTGATCTCCACCGCGACCTGGGAGTGGCGACAGTCATCAGTGAAATCCAAAGATTTGCAGAAAAACATGAGAAAAGACTTCATCAACATGTGAACGTGGAAGCAATCCAGCTGCTCAACGTGCATGGAGTAAGAAGACTGCAACGCAGAAAGCCACACGAATTAGTTTAGTGCTAAAGTGTTCAATTGGAAGTACAAAGGCAGAATACTGTATCCTTTTATGCTAAAAATAATCTTTATCTAATCCTTGACCAATATAGAAGGCTTAACCAATGGGTTTTACCTTCACAAACAATATTCTTATCAATTCATGTCAAAATAGAATAGCTTATTAGTCTTCAACTAGGTGCTATAAAAATCAAGAAAAAAAAATTACCAATAATATCAGACATTCCTTAACTGAATGAATCGTTGAACAAGATTGATAATAGTCGGACTTCAAACCCACATTAATTAAACACTTCATTAGACTAATATTTCCAAGTATTGTACACCTTCAGCTCACTCTTCTACATTGGACTCTATGGAACCATTTTTATCGACACTCAAACTCATAATTTCAATGAAAAATGAACCACCATTGAATCAGAATCAACAAATTGAAAGAAAAACACATTGATGTAGTCCAAAGTTAGTAGACAGAGTCTTTCTACTAACGTTGGATGTAGTCAATATTTGTTCAAAATCAATTAAATTACAGAACCAGTTTTCTTGACAACATCTTCATCCACAGAAGTTGTTGCCATGAAACCTGGTTCTGTAATTTAATTGATATTAAACAAATAATGTGGTATTGACAACATGAACGTTTTATTCTTTCAATTATGGAGGAATACTACATCTCTCACCATACAATCGAATTATGAAAATAATCAGTTTTAAAACGTGATAGATATTTTCGGCTCCAAATTTATTGCCTAAGTATCATATTTTCTAAATTTGGTTTAGTGGCTTTGTGTTTTGTTTCAGTTTTGTATATGTTTGAACATTTTAACATAAAAAAGAGCTTTATTTCGAAGTGAAAGTGTAAATTTAAAGTATTGTGCACACTATAACCTTAGTGTCCGGTTTCCCATTTGGGAACTTTGGACTATATATGGCGAGGTGGAACTACCCTTGGGTCTCCCTACCATTCAAAGCCATACGCTAATAATAATAATAATAATAATATAATAATAATAATAATAATAATAATAATAATAATAATAATAATAATCACAAGCCTGATGTTGTCCTCCTTGATATAGTGTGGCAAAGACAATGTATGTAATCGAGTTCTCAGCACCAGGTGAAGGCAACATTGTCAGCAAGGAGGAGGAAAAGCAGGCAAAATATCAAGACCTATTAATAGAGCTGCGCAGGCTTAACCCAGGCTACTCCATAAGAATGGTGGTGTTGATCATAGGAGTTTTGGGTGGCATGAGACCCTCGTTTTTGCTCAACCTTAAAACCATTCCAGCCTGTGAGAGAGCTGCTACTGCACTCGCAGGTAAAATGCAGAAGGCTGTCATCCTTGGTTCATTACGTCTACCCAGGGCAAACGATTTAATGGTAAAGGACCCAGTCTGATTGTTTACCACATGGACATGTGGAGCAGTCACTCTGGTAAAATCGCTTGTCACTCTCCTTTGGGGGTCGGAGCCCAGGGGAAGAGTGGTCAAGCAAAACCTCAAACAGGATAATAATTAAAATAATCAATTAATAGAATCATTAATCACAGAATGGTCATATTATTGAATACATAATATGAGTAGTTTGAATTGTGAGTATAGAGTATATTAATATTTGTAGTATTTCACTCCAGTTTGTATGTAAGTTTCTATCTAGTATATAAGGTTCCCAACTGATACTAGGTTACTGAAGGTCCTATCAAGGTTTCTCCCAATTCCCACATAAACTCCAACCAGTGAAACTTTCAGAGAAGTAAAGACCGATGAATAAAATATTTCGGAGAGGATTATTGACTCAGCGACGATTGGAACTTGAAATCGCACAACTTTCTCCAACTTTCGGTATTAAAAATGCTCCTCCAACTTGTCTCCAACTTTCCAAAATGACTACCACCTAACCCTTCCAATGTCGTTAATAAAAGATTTGAATCTCGCGCTACTCAGATTTCAAATGCACAACTGTGATTGGCCCGCATGCCAGCCAATGAGAAGCCCGCATAGTACGATTGCTGACTTGAATGTTATCAAGGAATGCTTGAATAAGAGGATGTCAGTTTGGTGCCACTTTGAGCTCTTGACTTCGAGTTGAACTTGAGTACTACTTCCACAGGAAATCGTTGAATTAATTTGGGAACTTGACTTCTTGTTCCAATTGAAATCAGGGCTCAATAGAGGATTTACATGGGAAAACGTCGTCTTGATGGGAATTCTGATAGAGAAGATTAAACCCTTATAGAGAGACGTTTCTCAATATCAATTTATACCTCTTTGAATATTGTAGCCTATTATACTCCTATAATAGTTATCGCAGTATTACATAACTATACAGTATGTATCACAGTTATTGAAAATCGTACAGTGGACTATAGTGAGATTCAGATAATAAAGTCAGAATGGGATTAACATTTGTTTACAGTTTATTTGCTGTCATTATAGGACGAAGCAGACAGTATTCTATCCTCACTAAACACTGCAATGTTCCCAAATTGCTTGTAGACTATGTAGAAATATGATCAACTACAAAATTAATAAATAATAATAATCTAATCATCTCAATAATGAAAAATATAATATTTAATGAATAAAATGATGATTATATTTGTGATAGGATTGATAGTTGACCGAGCGAAGTGAGGTCTAAGATTCAAGTCGACGGTTTGGCATTTCTCTTATTGTTTAAATGTTTAAATGTTTATATGTTGCGCATTTACGGCGAAACGCGGTAATAGATTTTCATGAAATTTGACAGGTATGTTCCTTTTTAAATTGCGCGTCGACATAATACAAGGTTTTTGGAAATTTTGCATTACAAGGATAATATAAAAGGAAAAAGGAGCCTCCTTCATACGCCAATATTACCGTAAAAATCAGACTATAGAATTATTCATCATAAATAAGCTGTCTAGTGGACTGTAATACTAGCCGTTCATAAACATAGAACATCTTGAGAATGTATCTTTCCATTAACGTTAGTAGACAGTTGACTATAATACTACCCGTTCAAAAACATCGAACATCTTGAAAATTGTATCTTTCCATCAACGTTGTAGACAGTTGCAGCCAGACCTGATCACGCTCACACTCACATTCCGGGACGACACGTCACGGTACGATATAGGACCGAAAGCTCTATGCTTATTTAGGATTTTTTCTAGACATTTTTAATTGATAAATTATCTGTTAATTTTTGAGAAAACATAACAACAGGTCAATGTAACTCACTGAGCGCGAGGTCTACTGTTCACAGAACTACTAGTTAATAAACAATTCATATAATATGACGTTGCTAATTTTAACAAGAATCAACAATTAATAAAATATTAGATAAGATATACTGGGATACCTTGATTCAAACCTATCTACTATAGAAAACGGTGGAAAAGGAAAAGTGGCTACAATGCTTTCCTTTCATTTCAACTCAATTTATAACATGGATCTTACTATAGATACTTCATAATATGAAATGAATATACTCTACGGTGTGGAGTTGGAAGAGGATAGAACTATCTGCTCTACCTAATGACAGGATAGTAGACCAATGTGAATCAGATACTGACTTTTTAACCTCACTATGAGAGTCTACTGTACGATTTGTAATAATTGGCGTTTTTGATAAGGGCTACTCGTATTTATTTATTTATTTATTTATTGAATCATTCAGAATAACACAACTTACAGAAAGTACCACAGGCTTATAAGCCCAAAACGGTTCCAATTCTAATTTATACAACAGTCCAAATGTAGCTAGGTTATGTGTCACTTAACATTCTCCTATTACACACTCAATTTACAATTCGAAACACACAAAGATTATTTTTAAATTGAAAATACTTCAAAATTAAATTAAATCAATCACAATTAATTAAAAAATTCCAAACTTTGAAAAAACTATAAAATTTTCAAGTTGAAAGTAAAAAAATCAAAGTAACATTCTCAACTTCATTCTATTACTCACGACAAATAATGTCATTTTCAAGTGACTTGTAAAGAATCAAAAGCCGGTTGAATCGTGATTAATTTCACGAGAACCAATCAGAGAAGCCGTCTTTTCGAAAAAGTGTTCTCAGATTGATTAATTACGATTATAATTTATCAGGCTTTTGTGCAACCGGGATGATGTGTGATACACTACTATGAATGATGTGACACCGTTTTAGAATGTGAAGTGTGTACATTTCGTGTAGGGCAGGATGTTTCCTTGATGGTGAAGTGTTGTGTCCACTGTGCACTAAGGTGTCCAAGAGGATAGAGATGTGAATCTGAGGTTTAGGAGTGATTCAGGAGATACTCAGAAGGGAGGGGGTGTGATTGTAGGATTCAGGAGTGATTCTAGGGTTCAGGGAGAGATTTAAGAGTTCAGGGGGTGAGATTTGAGGTTGAGATTGAGTACTTTATTTATGTAGATTACAATATATACTGGCTTATACACTTATATACAATAGCTTACAATACAGCAAAATTATAGATGAATTTACATAATATAGACTAAGAAAATAATTATTGAACTGTATATGATATGAAAAAGCAATTTGTAATATAATAACTATAGATAATAATTGAATTGTTATGCATCTACATAAATTGGCGGAGCTTTGGACATATCAATGTCCATTCTTCGGGAAGAATATTAAAAATATCCTCCCCACTAACTCTCTACCAAAATATGATTAAGAGCAGGGGGGTGATTAAGAGCACTAGGAGGAACTGGGGTGGTCTGGGGGAATAAGGGCGGGTGTGATTGAAAGATTCAAGATTGATTGACTGTAAAGGTTCAGGGGGAAATTTTAGAGTTTAGGGGGAGAATCTTGAGTTACAGGGGGTGATATAGAGGAAGGTGTGATTCTTAGATTCAGATTGATTCTAAGAGTCTAGAATTCAGGGGGAAATTTTAGAGTTTGGAGGTAATTTTACGGTACAGGGGGAGACAGTGTGTGAGTGGGGTAACTTTGGAGATGATTCTAGGATTCAGGGGTGACAGTATGAAGTGGGGGTGACTTTGGGGGTGATTCTAGGGTTAAGGGAGGGGTGACAGTGAGAGAGGGTTGTTTTGCAAGGGTGAGTAGCCTAAAGCGAACACGAGATCTGCATAAGAATTTGTTTGGGTTACATCAGAAGCCGCGGGTCGTGCTGTAGCTGAGTTGATACACTGCTCTGCTCCTGTCGGGTACATTAACTTGGCAAGACGCGCCCCTCTCACATTTTGACAGTCATCTTGCAGTTGCATATACATTCCCGAATAACCTGTCAAGCTCTCGCAACCAAAATATCAGAATTGATAACTTCTGACAAAATATTTTTGGGTTTCTGATGGATTTGCTACATTTCTCACCTATTTTTCGTCTATCCAAGTGGATGTATAATACTGCAAAGTGCTTATATTTCTCAGTACTGAAATTATAATGTTTATTCATTCATTATTTATTCATTTATACAATACGAACATTATCAAAATGAAAGGGAGAGAAAAAATAAGGTAACCTTGTGAGGTCCACGTTATAATGGCAGTGGAGAAAGATAGGGGAACAACGTTGCCGATCCTCTGTTTTGTCAATGCCTTCTATAGACGCGGTAGCTGATACAGGTTTATTGATGTAATATTAACTGTTCATTCTCGTTTAAAATAATCAACTAACCTATTACATTGAGCGAGCAATTTTCTGTATGTCTGTTTATATTTTTATAACTGGTTATTTATGTTCAACGGATCTCGAAAACGGCTCTAACGATTTTCACGAAATTTAGAACATAGTAGGTTTATGATAAGAAAATTCGATTGCACTAGGTCTCATCCTTGGGAAAACTCGCTGAATGACATTAAAAGGATAATCCATCTTTGGCTGAAACAGCTGAGACTTCCGTCGTCTGTGGATAGTAAAAAGTGAGCGAGTGATTCTGTGGAAAATCAAAATATCGCATCCCCGAAATTCTTAAGCTGACGTATAGCCAGCCAGCTGTAAAATATAAACACGATCATTTTAGAGATTTGTGTTCTGTTTATCAATAAATAAAAGTAACGAGCGAAGCTCGGTTCCCCGATATTATTTTATTAAGCAAGAAATAATATTTTTCTATAATTTCATAAATTAAGATCAAATATTTTGCTAATTAATTATCAATTCTACATTGTTAAAAGACGATCTGGGAACAGAGCAAAGCGAGAAAGAGATAGCGCTATCCACTTTGTTGAATGATAGACAAGGATAGCAATACCATTGCAAATCAAACACTGCCATTATAATGTAGACCTGACTATGGGAAGCCATCATAAGATTACAACCCTTGGCTGAAACAGCTGTGAATAGTAAAAAAGTGAGTGAGCGAGTGAGTATGAGAAAAATCAAAATATCGCATCCCCGAAATTCATAAGATGACATATAGCCAGCTGTGAAACATAAACACGATCATTTTAGAGAATTGTGTTCTGTTTATCAATAAATAAAAATAACGAGCGAAGCTTGGTGCCCCGATATTTTCTGTAATTGATGTAGTAGTTTTAGTTTTTTTGGGAAATAAACATTTATTTATTTATTATTTGGAAATAGTTTGTGATTTAAATTCACAATAAGGACAATTTATTCAAAGATTCAAGTATGTTTCGCAACCATTTCCAAACAATTACGAATCCGTTCTACACAAAAATATGTTTTCCTGTGAATCACAGTTGGACACAAAAAGATACAAATGTTGCGGGGTTGAGTGTCTTGGGCAGAATTAGAAGGAGATGAGTAAGTAATCTGAGACAGGGAAAGAAATAAGAATACAATTTGGAGATAGAGTGGTAGCAGCTGCACGAATTCTTATGGACTACACGTTTTACAATTCCATCACGCTTTTAAGCCACCCTGCCACCTGCCATCCTATTCTGTCACATTTCTCTTTTCTAACTTATTCTTCCACTCTTTCTCTGACAATCTCCATTTCAATCTTTCTTTCTCTGTTTATCCCTCCTCTCCTCCCATCTCTTTACCGCTCTCCGACTTTGATTTTCCTTTCCGTCGTTTCCCCTTTCCATTCTCTACTCGTTTTTACATTTATTTCTTATTTGAACGAGCATTAGCGAGTTCTCACTTTTGACTTACTGAATGCCAAAGTCGTTGTCCGTCTGTTTGTATGCTTTACAATAACTTTAGGAAGAATAATTGATCAATCAGCTTCAAATTTTGAACACAACGTATTCTTCAAACCTTTTAAAAGGTCAAGTTCGTTGGACAACAAAATTGACTCACTCCTTTTATTTCTTTTATTCCATTTATTTATATAGAAAAACATACATTTTTTTTTCAATCAATCAGTCAATTTTATTAGAAAAACATTATTACATTGTTGGGTCCTGCTAAACCCGTGGGTTTTTCAGCAGGTGCCAGATCAAAACAAAATAAATCATTCACAACGTTGAATTGAAATTAATAATAAATAAAATAGAATAGCTTGTCGTGAATCTAGAGTAATATACAAGGAATGAAATAAAAGGATTACAATCATAATGAGAAGTTATAATAAACATAATAATTGGAATAAAAATAAATAAAGAGTTAATTAAAGAACTAAAAGGGGTTAAGGAAGGAAAGAAGGAGGAAATATTTTATACAATATTAATTATTACTAAATTATTAGTCGTTCAGGCTGGCGGCAGTGACTTTACAACAGATAAAATAATTTGGAACCAGCAAAATAGGCTAATTGAAAAAAAAGTTCATCTAACGCTGGCCTATTAGGAATTATTATTCAAATAATGATGATAAATAATATTAATTGTTTATTCCAGAGTTCTATTATCACTGTATTTTATTTTCATTTTGATTTTACTGAATTGAAAAATTTTCAGTTAAAAGCAACAGAAGTTCGCCCAAGACTGCTTTAAACTTAATTTACAATAGGCAGTCAAGAGGTTATGTAGAAATAATCACTCGATTCACAGTTTTCACGAACAATAATTTCCTTCGTTTTTTTTCAGAACATAACAAATAATATTGACAGTTTATAGGAAAAATATTTGATAAGATTTAGTTATCTGAAGAATTCATTGCATGCAATTACTACAGTTTCCCCATTGATTCATCCATAACTTCAGCTGCGACTATTTGGGAATTATCACACAGAAAGTTCTTCATCCGCTGATACATGATTTCAGCTGGTTAATAAACAACATAATTTACGACTTTTAGATTAACAAACTGATATGGGTTGAAATATCAATTCGCGGGCATTCTCGCAATTTATTTTCTCTTCGAACTCTGCATCGAAATCATTTAAATCACATGAACATCTTCTCATTTCAAAAATTGAATTTGGATTCATATGAGGATCAAAGATGATAAAGCGTCAAAGTAATTTTTGAAAAGAAATGTTTCATTTCAAATAGGATCCCCAATGAAACCTACTAATATCAAAAAATGTCAAATTATTCTTGTTAGAAATATTATTTTGCTGTTTCCATGATTTTCATCAACTCTGTATAATTAAAAGCGGGTTTCTAAGATTACAAACCAGCAGTTCTTGAGTGAGTTCTCCAACCTAGGGGGTCACTAGTTATTTTTTATAATTTTCATGAAAAGTCTTTTCCTTTTCGTCCTTGATCTTTCTTCTTTTTCCAACTTCCTGTTTCCCCCTCTTACTCCATTCCTTTCACTTCAACTTCTTGCTTTCGCCTCAGCTTACATTTTCTAGATCCTAGTTTCTCTCTTACTCTCATCATCACTCTGTCTCCTATTAGCCTGATCTTTCTTCTTTCTCTAATAGGATCTTTTCCTTCCCCTTCTCACTCCTTTTCGTTCCCATTTCCTTTCCCTTTCTCTTTCCTTCCCCTTTCCCTCCATTTTTCCTTCCTTTCTCTCTTTATTTTTCCCTTCCCTGGAAAATGAACCGCAAACTACACAGCATACGACGCAAAACCCTACGAACAGACCTTACCACATACTCTCCTGCTCTCCTACCTCTCTACCTCTCCTACTCTCCTACCTCCTACCTCTCTCCTACCCACATATTTCAAAGCAACGAGCCTTGAATGCTAACGCGACGAGGGTCCCTCTAACTGAGAGCCGAGATTTTCGAAATTCATCCCAACCGCTCTGCCACCCCGAGGAAATCAAATTTGGATAACAAATCCATTATTCTACGATTTTGCCAAAGTGGATAACTCGATTAGGGGATGAAGGTGGTATCAGGTTCTCATAAGGATTGATTTCTGGAACAAAATTAGATGGTTTCACCCCGTAGGAAAAAAATTAAGTAGAAAATTCTAGAAGAATTGGATTTTTATGTAATGTATAGCTTATCTTGGTGTGATTTTAGAGGTGAGCAATACATGTTTCACTCATATTTATCATTCTTCAATTTTAATTTGTACAGAAATATCACTTATCATCGATGATAATTTTGAAAATGATTGGGAGGTTATATTTATTTATTATTCAATCATCATTTTAACAGAAATATCACTATTTCTGATAACAAAACTATCACTTATCGATGATAACTATCAAAATGATTGGGAGAAAGGCCAACCTCGGGTTACGTCTCTTTCGAGAAAGGTTTTATTTTCTTCAGACCAGCAGCTTTCCTTACGAATAGCATCAGAGCTTCCTATTCAATTAATACCAACAGTTTGTCCTAAATTTCACTGTAGATCACCTAATCCAGATGTAGTTTTTCTAATTACACTGGCTCTACTGTAGCTTTACAATATAATCATGTTGCTATCAATTTTTTATCTTTCTCTTGTCAATTTCATCTTTTCTAGTATATTTCAAACCAGTTATGAATGTTTAAAAGTTTTTCTACTTAGAATATCGCGGTACTGATCCGCAAAACTAAGTTATTAGTTTCAAATGGAAACGTCTTGATATCGTCAAAACCTCTGATTTATAAAAAAACAATTAATGAGATATTTTTATAGAGATACCAGTTTCGGTTGTCACACCATTATCAATCTCTAGTAAACTTGAAGCTTGAACAATGAGCAGCATAATATATAGTGGGGGGAAGCCCTACGATTGGCCGATGAGCTGTCGACCAATAGAGGCTAAGGAGTACTGCCATTGGTCGAGACAAGTCACGCCGCAGTATTCCAAATGATTAAAGTCATGAGAGCTGTACAAAGAGGCACAACAGCCAATTAATTGATACTTAGTAACTAACAAAACCAAATGGATAATATGAGAAAGACTGGAAGAATATACTATTAGAAAACAAGTAAACACGGAAAAACAATGACTAAATAAATACAAAGGTGGAGAGAATTTAATAAACCAGAAGGTTTAACAATATCAAATCGTTTCCATTCAATATAGATATTCAACATAAAATTTACACCAACAAAGAAAACTTAATAGTCGTTATATTTTCCATTTAATTGCCTACCAAAGGGGCTATGTAATACAAATAATAAGTTTCAACTATGAAATCTAAATGAATGAATGAATTTATTTGCCAAAGACAAAATACAAAAAAGCTTTACAAAAAAAATATATATATTACTGCACTTAACTGAAATACATACATAAAAATTAGGGAACTATAATTAATGAAAATTTGGTGTGGCGCACTCACACATCTTTCCTTGCCGTTATGAAAATTGATCACCTGACGCTAGTGTTTACGCGCATCTCAAGTCTACTTATAAACAAAGATCTGAGCCAGCTGGTGTCAGGACAATAACGCTGGATGAGCGCGAGATCTGCTATATCTTCATAGTGAATGATTTAATAGAATCAACAGTTGCCAACAGTTTGCAATTGAATAATCACATTTTCACAAATTTCAAACTTATTTTCAATTTTTGGTGAAAATGTTACTAAACATTAATTGTAGAGATTTTCATGCTCAATCTTTTCCACTCGAAATTATTTGTTTAAATTGTATCTGAAGCCTGATAATTGAGAATCTAAAATCAAAATTTGCATGGAAGGGGCGGAGCTCCTGAAATTTTTACAGATATGGGACTTGTGGCAGTAGTTGATAGAGCTTATCGATGACTATTTTAGGTATAACTTTAATCAAAATCGTTGGAGCCGTTTCCGAGAAAATCGCGAAAAACCCTGTTTTTGACAACATTTTCGCCATTTTAGCTGCCATCTTGAATCGCATTTGATTGAAATTGTTCGTGTCGGATCCTTATATTGTAAGGACCTTACGTTCCAAATTTTAAGACATTCCGTTAATTGGGAGATAAGATATCGTGTACACAGACGCACATACACTCATACACACACACACACACAACACACACACACACCACACACACACCACACACACACACACACACCACACACACACACACACACAACACACACACAACACACCACACACACCACACACACACCACACACCACACACACACACACACCACCACACACACACCACCACACACACACACACACACACACACACACCACACCACACACACACACACACAACACACACACACACCACACACACACACACACACACACACACACACACACACACATACAGACCAATACCCAAAACCACTTTTTTGGACTCAGGGGACCATGAAACGTATAGAAATTTAGAAATTGTGGTACCTTATTTTTTCGGAAAGCAATACCTACTTACCTTACCTATGGTAATAGGGCAAGGAAAGTAATAATAATAAAATGTTGGCTCTACTAGCAAAAGTAACACTTGGGCGCCAGTAGTTAGTTCAATTAAAGTAATAATATAATTTACTAGCCGTCAGGCTCGCTTCGCTCGCCATATACGTCTAGCCAGGGGGCTCCGCCCCTGGACCCCCGACTGGATCGTCAAGAATGAGATCAGCAGCTCGCTTCGCTCGCCTGCATTTTTCATTTGAGCATTTTTATCATATGTTAGGACAATCCAGTCGGGGGTTCAGACTAAACGTCTGGCTAAACGGATATGGCGAGCGAAGCGAGCCTGACGGCTAGTAATATAATATTCCCAGGATTGAAGTAGCAGTGCCCAATCAATTATTTTTCCGCGATAAATGCATTTAAATCTTCAACTTGTGCCAACCTAACAAAGTCAACTCAACTTAATGCCAACCTGACAAAATTATTAATTTAGTTGCCAGTTAACAACTTTTACGAAGAGGTACTCTATCTAGATTATAGTTCTATAGTAACATATGATATGGAAATTTCAATTATAATTAAGAGATTGGGAGAAGAAGAATATACATGCTAAAAGACGAACTTTAAACCCTTTAAAACAACCCTTAGAGTTGGAATATTGCCAAAAGATTTCTTAGTGCGCCTCTAAAGGGCCAACTGAACATACCTACCAAATTTGAACGTTTTTGGTCCGGTAGATTTTTAGTTATGCGAGTGAGTGAGTGAGTGAGTGAGTGAGTCAGTCAGTCAGTGAGTGCCATTTCGCTTTTATATATATAGATTATGTATACAAGAACAAACGAGTACAAGTTGAAAAAGTTGAGTTGATATTAAACAAAATTAACAGAAATAGAATAAAAATAATATGAGAATAGAAATAACATTGACAACAAAAAAAGCAATCAAGTAATATTGAAATAGATGTTTGCTCTCACCCATTTATCAATTCAATTTTTCAGCTTTTTTGAGAAAGGACTGGTAATAAAATGAATTGGTATTTTATTTGCAGAGAATTCCGTGAAATACTGTAGCTGATGTTTATTGACTGTCAATCTAAAAAATGTGAGTTGTTCACTGTTGGGGCGTAAATTGTGTGGGTTCGCATTAAACGTAAGGCTTTCTCTATTTTTATTGATATGGAAAATTATGCTCTTGACAAACACTTGCCGTATTGTTGGTACTCCAAACTCAATAAACAAATTCCTACTACTAAATATTCCACTGATAAATCTACTCATAATCTACTAATGTTTGTTGATCTACTGATAAATATGCATAAGCCCATGCAATAATTAGTGTAACCTCGTCATTTTGTTTGTATGACATTGAATCAATCAATCAATCAATCAATCAATCAGCCAATAACACAAATCAGAATCTGAAAGGTTATCTAAAACACCGGTCTAGAAATATAAAGATCGCCGTTTAACCCTGAAACTCCATTAATACTTGCAAATTTCTCCATGTCGATATCAGGTTGGCTTCGCTAATAACATAGAATAAACATGTATTAATAGCTATTCTCTGCTAATACTATAGTGAGGTCCACGATATAATGACAGTATTTGATCAACTTTGGTTTTGCTATTCTTGTCTATCATTCGACAAAGCCGGTGGTACTATCCTTTTCTAGGTCCACAACGATGACAATTATGTTTTTGACAGTATAGAAATATAATTAATTAATGCAGAGAATCGGCATCGCTATTCTTCTATCTTTATCCACTGCCATTATAACTTGGACCACACTATAGATCGATTTCCCTAAAACAGTGTTCAGTGTTCAGATATAGGCATTATTGTTTAGTGTGATACCATAGCTATTCAGATGCAGATTTGCACCAATATCAGCAAACCACCGTAATGTGTTGTTGTAGTGCATGTTGCTTTTAGGAATAGTGGGAGGTAGATGTTGTTAGCAGTAGGCCTAACACCAACATCATGTGTTTATAAAGGTGCGTACAGATATACGCGCCTCGAACTTGAGCAATTCACTTTTAATCAGCTGACTAGAAACGGTAAGATACAGATATAAAAAGCTTGGCATCATCTGATTAAAAATGAATCGCTCATGTTCGCGGCGTGTAAATCTGTACGCACCTTTACACCAACATCATGTGTTTATAAAGGTGCGTACAGATATATGCGCCGCGAACATGAGCAATTCACTTTTAATCAGCTGACTATATCTGTATTTTTACAGAAACGGTAAGATACAGATATAAAAAGCTTGGCATCAGCTGATTTAAAGTGAATTGCTCATGTTCGCGGCGCGTTTAACTGTACGCACCTCAAGGCTAGGCTTCACACTCACATAGATTTTGCTCGTACGATATTTTGCCGTCCTTATGAATTCTATTGGATTAAACAGATGATTTCAAACTGATGATGTTTGTCAAGTCCCGTTTAATTGGCCGAGCGAAGTGAGTTCTAAGATTAAAGTCGACGGTTTTGCATTTCTCTTTATGTTTATATTAATGTTCCGCGTTTTGTCGAAAACGCGGAAAAAAATCGCGAAAATAGATTTTCATAAAATTTGACAGGTATGTTCCTTTTTAAATTTTGCGTCGACGTATATATAATGTTTTTTGAAATTTTGCATTTTAAGGATAACACAAAAGGAAAATGAGTCTGCTTCGAACGCCAATATTACCTTTAAATCAGACTATTCTAGTAGTTCTGTGAACAGTAGACCTCACGCAGTTTTCTCATCCACAAGTACCTGATTGAAACTATAGACCTTACGAAATACAGCAATAGACTGGCTTCTCCACACATCTGTGTAATCACTTGTCAGCTTATTTATGATGAATAATTCTATAATCTGATTTTTACTCTAATATTGGCGTATGAAGGAGGCTCCTTTTTCATTTTATATTATCGTTGGAACATTCCCGCAAGGAACTCCCCACCAACAAAAGCCATACGAATTTATTTTTTATCGTTGGAATTCAAAATTTCCAAAAACCTTGTATATACGTCGACGCGCAATTAAAAAAGGGACATATCTGTCAAGTTTCATGAAAATCTATTACCGCGTTTCGCCGTAAATGTGCAACATATAAACATACTAGTAGTTCTGTGAACAGTAGACCTCGCGCAGTTATGAACCGCAGTCTCCTCTTATACTGTCCATCAGAGTAAATCCTGTCTGTATGTCGTGTCGGCGAGATATCGGTGTGAAAACGGCTAATGGCTGTTGAGGTTGATGTATCAAAAATACTAACATCAAAAGCTAATCTTCTTCAAGACATACTGGCATCAGGACAGCCCAAGTTCAAAGCAGAGAAAGTTGGAGAGACAATACTATGTTATTTTAGTTATTCATCGCATGCGTTATTGCACGCAATTAATAGTTCATTTATTTATTCACAATGGAGACAACGGGTTTCCCCAAATATGTCTCAGTAACAATGAAAATTGTACAGATAGAAATGAAAAAAGAAAATAATGATAAAAATAATACGAACTTATGCAATAATACGTAATACAAACAACAAAAATACCACCTAATGCAAAAATTAAAAATACAGAGATTTCGAATACTTATGAGAAAAGTAAAAATAAAACAAATTGGGAATTCAAAATTTTAAAAAAATAAAGAATATAATAACAAATAATGAACAAAAATTTTATCAATAGAATAAATAACATTTTCAACTGAACGACGTCCCAGACCATATGCACATCCACACTGATACACTATCTATTAATTTGATCAGATCATGCTTACACAAGATTCAATTATCATAATAACGCTTTCCGGAATTTAGCGCGAGAAAACCAGAAGACATCTAGGCGACCAGACAAGCTGTTATAGCTTTGCATCCTATTTAATAGTGCATAGAAATTGCATTCAATGAGGCATGCAATTTATAGTCTAAACAGCTGTTGATTTTTCCCCAAGTTACATTGAGATATTGAATTGCATGTGTGCAGGGCTTTAATGGCAGCAATATATCATTAAATGAAATTTTTTGGCGTAATTCTACAAAATTTAGAGCCAGAAAAACACAGCTCACTGATTATAGTAAGGTCACTGACAGCAATTATTAAGGGTATCTTTTCTTTTTGATATTGTCTAGAATTCCTGTGGATAAAACAAGCAGAGTTCAACAAATTATTAAATTTCACCCTTTGGTGACTGAGTTATCGAACCGTACCCAGTGAAATGATTTCAAAGAATCTCAATTGAAAAGAGTACATGAAGCATACCGTAGAGAACATCTGTACTTGATAGGTTCATCTGATAACAATGTCATAGACGTTTGAGTGACTCGCTGACATTATCGGATAACTGTAACTGTTACTGAGACGAAGTAGCTGATATCCGGAAGGGAGGAAGTGGAAGGAGAAGCGAGAGAGACTTTTTGTAGCTGAAAGATGATGGTAGGTTTTCCACTTGCAGGCAGCTATAATTCGTTTATAGATAGAGCAAGCGAATTGCACTCCACTCACTAAACGAGTCTTCTAACTCCTCCTTCTCCTCCTGCTCCTTCACCACCACGTCCTCACCTCATCATCATCCACAAATTCTCCTCACCCTCTTCCACCAATTTATTCTCCTCCTCCTCCTCCTCATCCACCTCCTCTTCCTCCTCCTCCTCCTCATTTTCTACGACCCCTTCTTCCTATTTTTCCTCTAAATCCCCTTTTTTATTCTTATTCTTCTATTTTCTCTGCTCTGTTTCTACTCCTTTACCTCCTCATCCTCATCATCATCCACAAATTCTCCTCACCCTCTTCCTCCAATTTATTCTCCTTCAACCCCCTCCTCCATCTCTTCATCAATTCTCATATTTCTACAAACCGTCCTCCTCGGATCATTCTCCTCCTCAAATTCTCCTCTCCCTTCTCATCTACCCCAACTAACTCTCCCTCCTCCTCCTCGTCACCCTATATTTTCTCAAATTCCTCCTCATCTTCCGCTTTCTATTTCTCCTCATAGTCTTTTCCTCCTATGTGACTTATTCCTTGTGATTTCTCTATTATTCTTTCACTCTGCAAGTTCTTCTTACTTTTTTCTTCTTCTTCTCCTTCTTCTCCATCATCTTCTCCTCACTCCAGCCTCATGATCTTACCAGTTTCTCTTTACCTCTTTCTCTGTCTTTTTCTCTTCCTCCACCTCAGTAGCTTAGATTAGTGGGGACTGGGAAGAATTTTTGCGCAATCCGCGAGAAATAAGGAAAAAATTTTGCGCAAATCCCCCCTCCCCCTCCCCCCTCCCCCTCTGCGCATGCGCAAACTCCCCCCTCTCCTCCCCTTTTCCTCCCCCCTTCCTCCCCCCCTCTCCTCCCCATTTCCTCCCCCTTTCCTCCCCCTCTCCCTCTCCCTCTCCCTCTCCTTCCCCCTCCCTCTCCTTCTCCTCCCCTCTCCCTCTCCCTCTCCCTCTCCTTCCTCCCCTCCCCTTCTCCCTCTCCTTCCCTCTCCCTCTCCCTCACCCCTCCCAGTGAGGACGAGGGGAGGAAAGAGACAGTGAGGGAAAAAAAAATTTCCCTTTTTCCCTTTTCTACTGACAGATTAAAGTGAATCCATCTTTCTACTGTCAAATTAAAGTGAATCCATATTTCTACTGTCAAATTAAAGTGACTCCATCTAATGCAAGTGTAGTGAGAGTCAACCTTGGAAGATATGCTCAAATTATTCTCTCAGTCAGATCTTAAGTTAGCATCATGAAGCTCTAAGAACTCAATTCAACTTATACTGACAGATTAAATTCCAGTCTAGTATAGATAAGAAACTCTTTTGTAGATGTGCTAAATACTGACAGTGAGAGTCAACCTTGGAAGATATGCTCAAATTATTCTCTCAGTCAGATCTTAAGTCAGCATCATGAAGCTCTAAGAACCCAATTCAACTTATACTGACAGATTAAATTCCAGTCTAGATAAGAACTCTTTTGTAGATGTGCTAAAACCCTATACTCTTTAAGTTTCTCGTTCTAGAGTTAGTTTGCAAGGTCTTTAAATGCAAGGATATTACTTTAAATGCAACCCTAAAATCTTTAAATGCAAAGTGAATCCATCTTTATACTGAGTGAATACATCTTTATACTGTAAAATTAAAGTGAATGCTAGATGAGTGAAAAATAATTTCCCTTTTTCCTTTTCTACTGACAAATTAAGTGAATCCATCTTTATACTGATTGGTTTGCTTTCCCCCGACAGTTAAGAAAAATTTCACAAATTTATATTGAAATTTTTCTATGTGCTGTACAAACCGCAGGCGTTGCTTTTTAAGTGTCTCTCCGAGAATACTATAGTAAATTTAGTACGAACAAGCATTCCAAAATAGCTATAGATATCCTCAGACCTATATCACTTGGGGTATCAGCTCTATTGATGTCTTAACAGAATGATCTAAGTTGATCTTTTACATTTTTTATCTGCAATGTCATACAAGCAT